>NW_028296671.1:0-52676 GCF_055471065.1 Atractosteus spatula | reverse complement strand
CAGACGCGTTATTTATTAAACCTCTGGTACAGTATATCACATAACCTGAATTGCACCATAGTGTGCTCAGCGCTGCTACCAGTAATACACCGCCCCGTTTAAAATTTCAAAGTGAGAAACAGGTGTTTTCTACATTTTTATGAGTTTTAAAATATAATCTCTTTAAATCAGACAAAGGGTTTATGTATCGCACTGAAATTTCGACTGATTTAGAATTCAAAAAAAGACTGTTTTCTTCCACAACGCCGAGAAATTATCAAATCTTTCACTCTACTTCACTCTTGTAGTAAAGCAGACCTCGACGGGTGAGCATTTGCTCCGGTAAGTTAGGTCACGTATAATGTTAAATCATTTCTTCTCAACACATTTCCTGGTGCACGTTTTCTCTATGAAAAAAAGGACATTTTTCCCTTGCACGATTTCTCGTTTTTTTATCAAAGCGCACAGAAAGAAAAAAAGAAGAATAAATAGTCGCAAAAGAACTCTGTAGCCCTTGGGAGATGTCAAACGCATTGGACATGAAAAATGCCAGATAAAAGCAAAGTCTCAGTGTCGGGGCTGCTATGTAAAAGAGGCAATTTGCTCTGAGCGCAGGTTTAGCGCTTACTGAACGCAGATGTCTCAGAGCGGTATGTCCAAGTGGCTGTAAAAGGTGATGGTCATCCTGTCACCGTAGCTTAGTTGGTTAAAGCGCCTGTCTATTAAACAAAAGAAACGAGGTTTAAATCCCAGCCGTATCTTTCTTCCCACAGTATCTTGTGGTACAGAATGTACCATTTCGGGCAATCACAAAGGGCTTGATTTCGTTAAATGCATGTGTTCATTTCCTTTCTGGAAAATTTGTTTTTGATGAAATTCACACAGCTTGTGAAAAATGAAATTCAATTCTTGGTTATCAGTGCAGAAGAAATATTACAGGCTGGCAAAATAAACGGTAATTTTTTTTTAACCGAAAACTTGTGATTCGAGAGCACAACACGCCAGTTAGTCTCTGTGGCGCAATCGGTTAGCGCGTTCGGCTATTAACCGAAAGGTTGGTGGTTCGATTCCACCCAGGGACGGATTTCTTTCGCGATGTAAACGTTGTCTTCGGTCGATTGGTTTTCTCAGCGAAACCATAACCATTTTAATATTTGCAGGAAATGCGAGTGTTTAACACGTGTCAGGGTAACCGGGAAATGTCCAATAATGCCCAACATCACAACTCCCCAGAAAACCATATTCACCCAAGAAAAATTATCGTCGAATCGTCATTTATACTCCAGTTGAATCCTCTGCTGAAATATTTTAAAAATACAATGCAGGTTTGTTTGAGAACTTGACAAGCATTGTTACGATAGCACTGTGCAGTTGGATTTTGATATTTTGACATATTTACCTTAATTTTAAACATAAATACTATACAGTCTATTGTAATTTTAAAATATGTTAGCTGAGGATGCAAAGGGGTGATTGGGAAAGGTCAGAGGGTATAGTAACAACAAGGTTAGGATTGGTGGAGGTGGTAGGGGTGTTGATGGTTTTTCTCTGTAGAGGATGATTGAGTTTTTTATCCTTTTCTGAAGTGAGAAATTGGAAGAGTTGGGAGTTGAGGGATCTGATGAGGTTAGTTATAAAAGGAAGTTGATGTGGAGCTGTTAGCCGTAAAACTTCCTAACGTCTTTGATGTTGTCATCAAAGATAAACTGCAGTCAGCAAAGATAAAAAGAAAATTATCCTTGCTTACTGCCCTGTCTTTCTCACACCTGAAGAAGGTTCCACGGCCAACACGTTATGTTTCCTTTCTTCTCTTTTTAGCATGGAATAATCCTTTACTTTTTCCTTTGCAGCCTACGCATGCTGACACAGCTACCCACCTGATATATGTAGCGGCGAGGCTTATTAATAAGGCAGAATTAAGTGTTTCTGAGCTTTCCCAAATTAGGCCTCATCTCTCTGTTCATCTCTGTGGTGCAGCCACAGAGAAACTATTCATGCAGGCTGATTTAAGGTTTCCTTTGATAAGGTTTCCTAGGACAGCTCCCAAAGGGGGATGCACTTAGCTAAGCCTGGCTATCATGATCAATGGTCATCCATTGGCGCCTATCTGTCTAGGGAGTGCCAGATGGACATCTGGACTGCATTCCTAAGTGTCAGGAGTAAGTGACTCATATCTCACCTTGATCAACCAATCAGGGACTGGTAGGGCCGAGTAACCCACGTGGGACTCTGATGCCCATGGAACTTTCAGCCAATCAACGAGCTGAAGTTCCTCCAGGTAAAAACAGGCAACACAGAGAGCCTGAGAGATTCAGGACTTCGGTGAGAATTCTGTGGACTTTTCTAAAGGGAATTCAAAGGAGAATTCCAGGGCAGGACAGCCCAGGAGCAGAAGGCTCCCAAGGGCAGGACATTCTCGCAGCGCGCCTCCTGACCATCCTGAGACTTAGCCCGGACAACCACGGAACGGCCAGTGTGTCCGAGTGCCAGAACTTTGCTTTGTTCTAAGAGTCTAGAGCGGAGGTTGCCAGAGAGTAACCAGAGGATCCACCCAAGGTTAGCATCAGCAGCAAGCCTCGTGAACAGGTCAGAACTGTGGACAGCTGAATCACTATTCAGAACTAGCTCTTCATCAGGAACGAACTGGTCCTCTTCCTTACTTGCTGGGACTCACAGTCATCTTTTCTCCTGTGCACAAACTTTGCTAGTTAAAGCCAACACTAACTAGCCGGTCAGTGAGCATCAGCAGCGCACCGTCGCAAGCCGCACAGCACAGCCTGGCACGGAGCCAGAGAGCGCGGATTGGACAGCAACAAGCCTGCAGCTGATTCTTTGTGCCTGCAGGAGATCTGAATCCCCAGAAATTGGATGAGTATTCAACTTCAATGCATTACAGCTCGAGAATTCAATTGTTATCCCAACCAGTTGATATCAATTTAATTCCTAAGAGTTATGTACTTGTTTTGAGTATCTAATGTAGAAGTTGTAACCAAGTTCAATTATGAAACAGTCTAAATGAATGATATACCGAACATATGTCCTCTTGATATGTGTAACACTTCGTAACTGATTGAATATATATCTTTTGTATTCTGATAACCCTCTCGATAAGATCTGTTAGGTTTATATGCATATTCTATGTATTAATAAATGTATCCTCGTGTATAAGTACCTGTGTGTGTGCGTTGTTTGAGTTATGTCGCATGGTTGGATTCTAAAGCCATCAAAAGAATTAACTTTGTGATTTACTGCTACAATTAATAATTGTCACAGTAAATGCCCAAACCCTACAGAACTGGTGCCTTCAGAGAGTGCACTACATTTAATTTTGCTATGGCAACGTTACATATATAACATTCCTATAATCACAACTATGAATGTCCACTGTGGGTATTTTTTCCATTATTATTTATTTTGGCATTGAAGCATATTTTATGTAATACCAAAGTGTCATAATCACTGAAAAACATATTTTTTTATTTAGAAAGAATTAAAAAAATATAAATCACTATGAATTGCATTTAGCCTGTTCTGATCTAGGTTTTCTATATACTTCAACATGCCATGTTCAGAATGTCACAACGCAGAAATGCAACAGTGAAGTTTTGTAATTACAAATGTTCATGATGAGTGATTTTGTCTCTCTTACCTTAATGTCGGAATACTAAGATGTTTTGGTAACGAGGAAGGAGGGAAAAAGTAAATCAGCAGAAGGGGTGCTATTTTGTTGACTATAAATCCTCACATGCCATGTTCAGAGGGTCATATTTTAAAAATGGTACAGCAACATTTCATGAAGTTCAGGATTTTGACAGTCTGTTACATTGTGTCTCACACCTCAGTGGCAGAATTGTGAGACGATTTTATAATCAGGAGGGAGGGTCATAGCAATAAGCAGAAAGTGTCATCACCCTTTGCTCATCCCCCGTTAACCATATATTCTCATATGCCATGTTCTAAATGTCCCATTGTAAACTGCTATAATAATATTTCTTGCAAAATGCAAGATTTTGAGACTGAGAATTCACGTTTTGCCTTTGTCTTATTTACTTGTTGTCTAACATGCCAGTTTGTGTTATTATGAGTTTTGAAAATTGGTTTTCGATTTGTTTTCGATGTTTCATACAAAAATGCAATTTGGATAATCATTACTTACATATTCCCCTTTACTGAGGATATGTGCAGTAATCCACTCGGATTAGTATTTTTAAAAATGACTATAGAGAGCCATCTACAGGCGAAAGGCGGCATAACATCACAGCAGCAGCATTTAAGGTGGAACAAAAAACACGAATAAGAAGCTGGCGAATAAGCAGCCAACTTCAGCCTCGTTAATGCAATAGGACTGGGTGAGGTAGAAAAATATTTCTTCCTCTGAATCCTTACATTTTTGTAGGTGTTCTAGGACTTCTCGCCTCAGATAAAGCTGCCAATACATCACTTATTTCTACTCCATCAATATCAGCAGTGTTATCAGTACTGAGCCCTAAGTGTACGTCCTGTCATCATATAAAAACTTGAACGTATCGACTGCATTCACCTGATAAAATCTGATAAAATTGAAAAATACATCGGAAACAAATTTGCGTGTTTTTTTCAGATCCAGAATAGCATCATCATGAGACTCAAAACAGACCTGTTTTTAATTCTTTCCAGGAGGAAAGATTATTCAGATGCAAGCATGGGTCCAAAATCAATGTACTCACCTATCGCTGTTGCTTCTTCAAATCCTTCAACTGAACGTTGATATTGAGGGATGATATCATACAACTTTTGGTTTTCTTTTAAAGCAAATTTTATTAAAATATGAGCTTCTATTATAGTTGTCTTGGATGTTTCGCAAGGTATAATAAACCCCCTTGTGCCCTCCGCTAAAATATTATTAAATACAACAATCTTTATGTTTATATAGAACAGCATTTATGGTTACATGTATATTACAATTAATATACATATACAAAAGTATTAAAATAGAAATGTACAGTCCTAACATAATCATGCTGTCCAACTGTCTTTTTTGCTTTTCAAGTTCTCCAACAAATCTGTGTTGTAATTTTAAATATTTAAACTAAGGGTGCAACGAGAGTATAAATGAATTCTCCTGCCAGCCATTTGAAGGTCAAAGTCCATGACTGAATACGATTCCCTTGAATGTTGGCCATGACTGGTCATTCCCAGTGATAATGACTAATGTACTCAATTGTTTACTTGTTGTAGTTCGACGAACAAAACAACTGCATTTCCTGCAAATATCAAGTGGGTTAAGGTTTAACTAAGAAATCCAATTAAGTAGAATAATGAGAAATGGGCTCGAACCACTAACCTTTCAATTAACAGCTCCCAGAGACTCACGTGCATCCCTTTTCTCCATTTGCAAGCTTTTGGTAAAAAAAAAAGACTTTATTCTTGCCAGCCTGTGATATTTGTTTTGCACTGATAAGCAAGATCTGTGTTTCATCTTTCACAAGCTGCATGAATTTCATGAAAAGCAAGTTGTTCTACAAAGAAAATGAAAACTTGCATTTAACAAAATCAAGCCGCACGTGATCATCCATAGTGATACATTCTATAAGACAAGAAGGGAAGAAAGGCACCACTGGGATTTGAACTCAAGATCTCCTGTTTAATAGGAAAACACATTAACCAAATCAGCCAAAGTGCTGTCAGAGTATTAACATCATGTCTGATGTCAGTGATTGCAGCTGACTATCGCTGGAGGACAGTTCACTGTGAACAAGTCAGCCTGCATGATGAGGGGAAGAGACCAGCCTCTGTGATGCACTATAGAGTTACACTAACCTTCTGCCCTACTGTTCTCTGCTGCATTCTACCCTAGCAGATAAATATTGGTTTCCATGCGTGTAAGGTTTCTTTTTTTTGTCAAATATTTTCAAGCATATTTTTGCTGTTGAAAATAAGTGGTTTGTGGTTTTGAGTGTTGTGTTCCTCTTCCCTTAGTGTCACCCAAAGTGATACATTGTGCTTTGGCAATTCTTCAGGCCATAGTGTTTAGAGGAGTTCAGTTGAATTAGTTTGCGTAGATAAAGTATTTATTTTCCTTTTAATCCTTTAAAGCATATTACATTGTCAATACATTGTATCTTTCTTCCTACTAATTGTCATCATTTTTTTTCTGGCTTGATCTCATAATCAGATATTTCAGAATCTTCCTTAAAAGCTAGTAAAAGAAGTGGGACAGATTCATACACACTAAAAAATATGAAAGGGTAGCAGGACACAGTAACCACCAAACATCTTGTAGATTATGAATGTGCCTAAAATATTTCAGTACTTTAGAGGGTTCTGCCATTTTAGATGTTGTACTGTGCCTGTCTGATTTATCAAATGTGTCATTTAAATCTCCCATCATTTCTATATCAGTCTGAAGGCCTTGCAGTAAAGATTGCAATTCATCCCAAAATGCCAAGTTTCCCACTGATGATACGTACAAAGAAATTAATGTACATTTTCCCCCAAAATCAACCAATTTAAAATCAAATGCATCCCTCCTCATCTGCAGTTGGAGAGAAAAATGTCAGAATAAATACAGGTTTAAAAGTCAGGAGCATTGATAGTCCTATTTTAAGAGTATGCTAAAATGCTCAATATATTAAAAAAGTTCTATAAAATGCAAAAATAATTAAAATATATTAAAACAAGGTAAAAAGAAATGATACACAGTTATAAAGATCAGGAATTATCAATTTGAAGTTACAATACACTAATACCAAAAATGGCAAGAATATGTAAAACAGGTGTATACAATTTTTTAAAAAATAAAACAAGTTAAAAATAAATACTAAATACTTTTACAATTCAGGAATGTGATTGGTCAGATGCTTACGATGAGTGTTGTTGGTGTTTCGTGTGATTTAGCGAAATAAAAAAATATTCAATTTAAAAACGGCAAGAGCTCGTATGAAAAAAATAGTTCGTAAGTATCTTTGTTGTAACAGCTGCGCCAGAACTAGTGTATTCATATACATCAGAAAAGTAGCTGAACTTGACTGGTTTATATTCAGTTATATGCATTGGGGACGAAAAGGAGACTTACATGGATTTTATTAAGTTTTAGGAATCAGAAAATGTATTTTTACACGTTTATGCCTACGAGCAGAAATAACTTCCTGCTTTCAGCGCTTTTATTGTTTCTGCTTGTAACCTCGAACAGAGAAACCCAGTACTGACTCACAGAAACGTGTTTCTGGGATTTAAGAGGGATGCTCGGACCTCTCCTTCGACTACGGTATTTGGATCACGACTTGTTTCTATCGGCTCCTGCAAGTGGGTTCATTACTTTGGTTTCGGTTTCACTGGCCGAATCCGTAACAGAATACTGAGCCACTTAACATGGACCCAGCAGAGCAAGAGGAATTTCGCTCGGTTTTGGATCAGCACTGGCAAGCTTTACTCCAGTTACAGGCTTCCGTCCAACAGACTTCAGCGCACCTGTCAGCAATGCCGCCTACCAGTAACAGTGAAAGTAACGCTGGAGCTGCCGCTTCGGCTCCGCCCCCGCCAGCTTCTACACCCGTTCCTCGACCTCTTCCACTTACACCACCTGACAGGTTTGACGGCAACCCTACGAGATGTTGGGGCTTCTTAGCACAGTGTGCGCTGGTTTTCAGGCTCCATCCGGAAACTTTTTTTTTCTCCTTAAGACAAGATTGCCTTCGTAGTTTCTCTGTCAACTGGCCGTGCTCTGGATTGAACTACTGCCCTACTAGATCGCAGGGCTCCTGAGTTACAGGACTATGATCTCTTTTTAGAGAAATTTAAGGTTTTTTTTTGTCATTCCTCAGCTGGACAAGACTCCGCCTACCGCCTCTCATCTATCCGCCAGGGCCGCAGGTCTGCACAGGATTATGCCATAGACTTTCGAGTAGCAGCAGAAGAGACTCACTGGGAGGATGAGGTCCTAATTTTTCATTTTCTGCAAGGGTTATGTGAAGAAATAATCACCTGGTTACACCTCCGTCTCATCTTGTATTTAAGCACTAGTCTTTCCCTACCTCCTCGCTCAGTATTGGTTTTCCTTTCGAGCTACTTAGTTGCGCTACGCCTTCTACCTCTTCGTACTGTTCAGGTTCCGACTTTGGTTTCTCCCCTCTTACTACGTTTTTTTACGGCTCGGCTTCTGTTGCTCACTCTCAGTTTTGATCTCTGGGTTCCCCTGGACTATCGGCTCTCTCCTTCGTCTACGGTTTTGGATTACGGTCTGGCTTTGGCTACTCTCTCCCTGTTTGGATCACTGGCTTCCCCTGGACTCTCGGCTTTCTCCTTTGACTATGGTATTTGGATCACGACTTGTCTCTATCGGGTCCTGCAAGTGGGTTCATTACTTGGTTTCGGTTTCACTGGCCGAATCCTTAACAAGTAGCTAAATACACAGGCCACACTGCTCCAGTTGAGGCTCAAACTCACAACCTCAGCATGACTCTGCTGTGCATTGCTGTATAAGCACTGCGCGCTGACCGACTGCGTCACAGGAGCTGTTTAACACCCTCTCCTCATACAGACTGACGCTGCAGAAACACAGGCTGCAAACAGGGTTTCGGTTGTGGATCCATCTCCACATGGGGGAAAGGGAAAGTAAAATAGCAAGGAAAATACAAGAGAAGAAACTGAAAGAATTGTGCTCACTGCAAAGTAGGAAGGAAAGAGGTGGCCAGATATGTTAAACAACTCCGCAGATAATTTGTAACCACATTCTTTGGTGACAACCAGCGGTCGGATTTCTCTTCAGGTTCAGCTCTGCAGTTTGAACGTACATTCTCCGAGATTGGTTAGTTATATGTGATCAGCTGATATTAAATAGGACTAATAAGAATTAATACAATTGATGTCTGGCAAAGGCAAATAACCTTTGTACATGATCTGGAATGTGACTGGTTAAATTTCAGCACAGTTTCTACCCCCTTTATAAAGGGTGTGCACACTTATACAACCAAGACATTGAAAGTTTTTTTTTATTATTGTTCCAAAAAATGTTCCATTTGTTTTCTTTCTTAAATGTTGTTGATTAAAAGATCTTATTAAATGTGAAAAAAACCTGATTGTGAAAAGGTCAAATTCTTAGTGAAAAAATCAGTAATGTGAGGAAAGATGAATTGTGGGAGCCTCTTGACTTCTCGTGTCGTTCTGTATTTCTCTCTCATTCTACTGGGAGTTGTGCCGTCGCTTCTGGATAAAGTCTGTCAGTGGTCATTCCAGATGGGTCAGGTATGACTGCACTTCGGCACAAGAAGAGACATGTGATTTGCGAGGATCCCGGCAATGTCTTTTTTTTTTCTAGAGCCCAGATAGCTCAGTTGGTAGCGTATCAGACTTTTAATCTGAGGGTCCAGGGTTCAAGTCCCTGTTTGGGCGGTTGTGCTTTTCTTCAATCTATTGTGAATGTCATTCTAAATCGTCTTTTATCTTTCCCTCTTCTAGCTGTACTGTGGTTATTTTAAATGTTCATCACTTGTATTTTCTTTAGTGTTTCCTTTCACAAACCGAAAATATTCAAGGTGATCTTCTCACCACACTCCACGTAGATTAAAAGAAATCACAGAAGAGTAAAGGACACGCAGTGAGGAGCTCACACAGTGAGTACTCTTGAATACGACAAGAGGAAAGGCACACTGCACATCTGTGGAACATCGCAAAGTAATTTTTTTTATTAAAGGTTCAAGGAAACCTGAATATGTTTGCTAGAAGTATTTCAGAATCACAGTCAAATCAAGTACGATTGCTGCACAGATCTGCTGTGTGAAATTAGAATACTGTTTGTGCGTTGTATAAAATACGCTGTTCAAAGCTTTTCTAAAACTACAGAGATACGTTTCGGAATGCGTCTTCCTGTAAAAATAAAATCTCTACACGGGCGCTATAAGCAGAGTCTGAAGCCTGCTTAACAGAAGAACTATATCCAGAGGGCCAAAGAAGTGAATATTTCACCAAGTGAGAGAAAGCATCTCGGAAAAAGGAGGTGCAGTCTCTTCCATGCAGCATAACACCACAAAGTCAGACTACAAGTGCTGAAAAGCCACTATCAAGGGTAACCCGGCCGAGCGCTCTAAGGAGCTGGATTAAAGTGCTGTCTCTTCGAGGGCGTGAGTTGGAATCCCACTGCTGCCCAGTATCTCCTTGTAAAGAATCATGGTTTTGTTGTTGTAGATTCTGCGCGATTAAATCAGTTTCAATAGAATTAATTTGAACAGTCATATTTGTTTTATTCCTCCTACCATGGCAATTTGTGCTCAAAGATTTAACTTTTTTGTATTTTAAAAAAATGTGCTAGCCTTGATGGGAAAGTAAGTGGAACTGCAGGCGTGGTGGCCAAGTGGTAAGACATCGGCATCAATTAGGTCAATAATCTGTTAAACATTTTATGCCATTTTTTCCATAGATGTTCACATTGGAACAATAAGAAAGGCGTGCCTGGATGCGCTTGAACCATCACCTTACTATCATTTTAGTCCCAACCTGGCTGCACTAAGCAATTGTACCACAGAGACTCAAACGAGTCAGTTCTCCATTTGCAGTTTTGGGTAAAAAATAATCTGCACTTTTAAGAAAGTATTGTATTTCAAATTTTGCAAATTTCTTGAAAAACGTTGTTTCAGATAGAAACTGAGTAGACAGGAATAGCCCAGTCAGTAGAATATCAAACTTTTTATCTCTAGGTCCCTAGTCAGGCGACTGATTTTCTTGCAACTACTGTGAATCTGCGAAATAGATGGTCTTTTGTCCCTCAGTTTTTCAAGTTGTTCTATGAATGTTTAAAATGTTCAATATTTTTCATGCTCTTAAGCACTTTCCGTCACAAAGTTTATAGTGTTCTTGGTGCTGTGCTGCATGTAGATAATGTAGACGAGAGCACAGGTAACAAAACAGGACAAGCAGTGAGGAGCTCCCCTAGCTTTCAACTCAGTGCAGAGTCCAGAGGGAGGCCTAGGTCGCTAAACAATCAACAGGTATCTAAAAATGACGTTCACAAAGGTTACAATACGTTTTTTTCAACATATCCTTACATTTACCCGTACAGCACAACGTATTTTCTATACCCTCAAATCCCCAATGTAACTACTTTCTCCTGAGAAACACAAGCATAGAGTGAAATCACAATAACTTATACAACAAATCTATTCAAACGCCCAGATATGACAGAACACACCCCTTTAAATATGTATTTCCTTCATTTCAGTTTTCTTCCCTCCCCAGGATACCTGAAAATTCACTATCGCATATTAAAGGCTGTACATGTAATACATCTACTAATAAAGATGGACATTAAAGTTAATTATTAAAAAATTACACTTATCATTAAGACATGTATTGATAAAATTATTGTGAATAGTTGTGGTGTCTGGAAAGCATTTTTTGTTAAATATAACAATTTTCAAGCAAGTGGTGCATAAGCATGATATTTAGTGACTAAATTATTTCCACTGCATTCACAACAGTTCTAATGTGTTCACTTGTTCCGCATAGCCTGCTACTGAGTTGTTTTCGGAACTGAAACCTATAAGAACAGTATTTAAGATGCACCATGGCCCAGAATCGTTCATTGGGACTAGGATTAATATCAATTGAAAGTACTCCAAAATAAAAGATTTAACCTGAATATTAAAAGAGCAGGAAAGTATTACAACACCATAACGTCTTGACTTCCAATCTTCTTCCTCGTTCAGGCCATGTACAGTAAAATGACATAATCAGTGGAGTCATGCCGAGGTTGAAAGTTTAAGCCTCACCTGGAGCAGCCTGGTTTTCTGTCTTGACAAAAAAAGCGTTGTGTTCCACAACGGCGTGAAATGATCACGTCTTTCACTCTACTTATCTCTTGTAGTAAAGCAGATCTTGCTAGGTGAGCATTTGCTCCAGTAAATTAGGTCACTTTTCATGTTAACTCACTTCTTCTAAACACAACATTTCCTGGTGCATGTTTTCTCCATGAAAAAGACATTTTCCCTTCCATGATTTCTCATTTTGTTTCATCAAAGAGTGCAGAAAGAATAAAGAAAGGAAAAGTGTCGTAAATGAACTCTGCCACCCTTGGGAGATGTCAAGCGCATTGGACATGAAAAGTGCCCAATAAAAGCCATTTCTCTTCGTTTCTCTTACAGTCGGGGCTCCTGTTGCATGTAAAGGAGGCAGCTTGCTCAGCCAGCAGACTCAGGGCTTACTGAACGCAGATGGCTCAGAGCGGTGTGTCCAAGAGGCTGTAAAAGAAAAGAATTCTGCTGGTGCTGTAGCTTAGTTGCTTTAAGTATCTGTCTCGTTAACTGGAGATCCTGGCTCCACATCCCAGCTGTGCCTTTCTTCCTGTCTTTTTGTGCAGAAAGTACCATTTTGGACAACCGCATAGGGCTTGATTTAGTTTAATGCATGAATGCATTTCCTTTCTGCAACAACTTGTTTTTCAAGAAATTCATACAGCTTGTGAAAAATGAAATTTAATTCTTGGCTATCAGAGCAGAAGGAATATTGCTGACTGGCAAGAAAATGCAAGCAATGTTTATTTTTTTACCGGAAAGGTGCAAATGGAGAAGAGCTTCTCTCGTCACTCTCTGTGGCGCAATCGGTGAGCGCGTTCGGCTATTAACTGAAAGGTTGGTGGTTCAAGCCCACCCAGGGACGATCTTCCTATTATTGTCAATGTAAACACTGTCTCCGCTAAAGCCGAAACCTTAAACCTCTTTAAATTTGCCGAAAATGCGAGTCTTTTGCTCGTGTCCAACAACAACACTTGAGACCGGGGAAGTCCAATAGTGATCAACACCGCAACTCCCCAGACAACCATATTCACCCATGGAAAAGTATCTTTGAAGGGCTGGCGGGAGATATCATTTATACTCCTGTTGCGTCCTCTGCTAAAATAGTTTAGAAATACAACGCGGATTTGTTTGAGAATTTGACAAGCATTGTTACGTTAGCACTGTGAAGTTGGATGTTGATATTTTGATATATTTACCTTCATTTTAACATAAATATAAACATAAATGCTGTACAATCTATGCTGTACGATCAAACACAGGCATATTTTGAGTCTCGTGCTGACCATCCTGTGGATCCAAAAGAAAATTTTAAAGCTGATACATTTTCGATTGTAATTTGCATCTAGCTACAACGTCCCTGGAAAAGAGATTTTATTAGTTGCGTGCAATTGGTATCTTTTACTTTACGTATGGTAGTGGAAATACTTTGAAAAATGTTTTCTAAAGAAAATTGTATTGCCAGGACCTGCCTTTAGCGCTCAGTAGCGATGACGCTGTTGATATAGATGGAGAAGAAATGTAAGATGAATTGATGATCTAAGCTAAAATAGCCCTAACACACCTCCTGTAACAGTGTTTGTATTCATAGCAAGTAATATTCTTTTTCAAAGCCGAACGTTGCTTTTGCATTAAGTGTTATGTAACCATTAGCGGTTTCGGTAGCTTCTGAAGAGCGCACTTTTCCAAACTGAAGCCCATAAGAACATTATTCAAGATGCACCATGGCCCAGAATTGTGCATCGGGACAAGAATTAACATCAATTGAAAGTACTCCCAAATGAAAGATTTGACCGAAAAATTAAAAGAGTAGGCAAGTATTAAAACAACACCATAACTTCTTGACTTCCAATCTCTTTCCTGGTTCAGGCCATGTAAAATGACATAATCAGTGGAGTCATGCCGAGGTTGTGAGTTTAAGCCTCACCTGGAGCAGCCTGGTTTTCTGTCTTGACAGGTAAACAGTGTTTTGTGTTATTTGCTAAATAGAGAGAGGATTCTGTGTTAATTGTTCTCCTCCTGGGAGAGGTCAAGATGAGAAGTTCACGAGGCTGGTGGTAAATATCCTGTCCAGGAATATAGGGGCTGTAGGGGGTCAGATCTATAGATGTAGTAAACACATCAGTGGAGACGGTGTGTCTGCTCTCTGTGAGAGAGCCGGGCGGGAAGAATAATCTGTGGTCTGGGAAGAAGAGACCCTCGTTGGAAGAGCGGCGCTCCTCACAGGAGAGAATGAAAAAAATATTTTTCAGGGACGCTGATTTTTCTCTTTGGGGGAATTAAAAGCACATGTTGTGAGTGACTTCGTAGCGCAATGGTAGCGTGTCTGACTCCACATTAGAGCCTTGTGTGTTCAAATCACGTTGAGATCACCTGATGTGTTTTCTGGTTCTGCTGGTACCAAACCTGGAAACTACAACACGCAGTTGACTTTTATCTGTACACCACATACAGTATGGCAGTACACAGCGGAGCTATGCCGAGGTTGTGAGTTCGAACCTCACCTGGAGCAGTATGGCCTGTGTCTTTAGCTACTGAAAGCAACTGACAAGTTTAGGTGCTGGAGATGAGGTTTAAATTCATTTGAAAGAAACAAGTAAAGGTTTATTCTATATCACACCCAAAGAAGGCTCCACTGCTGAAACGTTGTTTCCTGCTCGTTTCAGCATGGAATAAGTAGTTGCAAGAATATCAGCCGCCTGAATAGGGACCCTGAGATGAAAAGTTCGATATTCTACTGACTGGGCTATTCCCGTCTACTCAGTTTCTTTCTGAAACAGCGTTTTTCCAGAAGTACTTACAATTTGTGAAATTTGAAATACAATCTTGCTTAAAATGCAGATGAATTTTTTCCCAAAAACTGTAAATGGAGAAAACTGACCCGTTTGAGTCTCTGTAGTACAATTGCTTAGTGCGGTCAGGTTGGGACTAAAAGAATAGTAAGGTGCTGGTTCAAGCACAACCTGGCATGCCTTTCTCACTGATCCAACATGAACATCATCTAGGGAAGAAGTGGCATGTAATGTTTAATACATTATTGACTTTATTGATAATTGGAGGGAATGCAAATGTTTTGCATGTATCGAATTACAGCACGTAACAACTGAGTACCTGAGTCGATATCACTGGGCAATTTCAAATAATGACCAACATCATCAACTTCAAGTAAACTAAGATTCACACATGGAGTTTTATCTTGGAATGGAGGGCGGGAGAATTCATTTATACTCCCGTTGCATCTTGAGCTAAACTATTTTAAAAATATGACGCAGATTTGTTCAAGACATTTGTAATCGCCTTAAAGAGCGTTTTCATGAAGACATACGTCGGTTAGCTCTCCACTGTTAACTGACAGGACTTTTGAAGAAACTGTTCTCATACAACCAACATACAAATTACACATTTTAATAAACATGAATGGAAATCCGTGTTGTGAATAACATAAAACTGTCACTACACATGATTGAGTCCTTGAGTCTGGCACCTAAGACCACTCAGCCATCCTAACAAGCAGTGGAGGCTGGTGTTTTGAATGCGCCCGTTTCTTTGTCGAAGGATTATTAACTACTACTGATAGTTCTTTTCTTCTTATTACAGAGATTTCTGCATTGCAAGACAATTGACGATATAGATAAAGTAAAGTCTTGGCAAACGAAATAGGCACGGACGGGGTTGGACCCCGCGATCTTCGGTTTACAAGACCGACACCTTACCGATTTATAATGACATTCACAATAGATTTACGGAAAGCACAACCGCCTGAACAGGGACTTGAACCCTGGACCCTCAGATTAAAAGAGTGATGCTCTACCAACTGAGCTATCCAGGCTCCAGAAGAATATCGACACTGTCAGGATCCTCGCAAGTCACATGTCTCTTCTTATGCCGAAGCGCAGTCGTACCTGACCCGTCTGGAATGACCACTGACGGACTTTATCCAGAAGTGACGGCGCCACTCCCAGTAGAATGTGAGAGAAATACAGAACGACATGAGGTGTCAAGGGGCTCCCACAATTCATCTTTCCTCACATTGCCCATTTTTTCACTAACATTTTGACCTTTTCACAATCAGATTTTTTCACATTTAATAAGATCTTTTAATCAACAACATTTAAGAAAGAAAACAAATGGAACATTTTTTGGAACAATAAACAACAAAAAACTTTCAATGCCTTGGTTGTGTACGTGTGCACACCCTTTATAAAGGGGGTAGCAACTGTGCTGAAATTTAACCAGTCACATTCCAGATCATGAACAAAGGTTATTTGCCTTTGCCAGACGTCAATTGTATTGATTCTGATTAGTCCTCATTTATATCAGCTGATCTCATATAACCAACCGATCTGGGAGAACAAACGTTCAAACTGCACAGCGGAACATGAAAAGAAATCCGACTGCTGATTGTCAGCAAAGAATGTCGTTACAAATGTAGTGGTTTGATGGGTTTACTGAGACAATTATTAATTGTAACAGTAATCACGAGGTTGTTCGTTGTAGCTTTTAGAAAATCAATCGTCAGAACAACTAACAACGCACACACACGGGTTCAATACACGAGATACATTTATTAATATAAATTGTGCACCAAAGATATACTAGTCTGCCTGGATACGAGCTGCAGACCTTACTGTGAGGGTTATCAATATACAAGGTATATACTGTAATCTCGAAGAGATGCAAACACAAAGAGATACACAACAGAGAATATATGTCAATATATATTGTTCGGTTACCAAATCGCTAATCAGTGTTATTACCCACTGTTACTCTAAACTCGGAAGTAAATACATTACTCATGAATTAAATTGATAACAACTTGTGTTGAGGTACAATTGAATTCTCGAGACGGAATGTAGAACATGGGGTTTACTTATCCACTGTGTATGGATTTGGAATCTCCCGGCACGAACACCAAACCAGCTGACAGGCTCTGTTGCAGCCTCTGTTCCAGCGGTTGTCCAATGGGCGTTGTGTCGGCGTCCTCTGGCTACCGGCCAACCAGTCAAGGTGCAGCTCGGAGTAGGACGGGCGGAGGAATCTGACTGCGGCGCGCAGGGCAGTCGTTGCTCCGAGGGGATCTACCAGCAGTCCGGCTGGCTAGTAGAAAGTCTCTATGCACAGAGTGTGACCGCGAGTCCTCACAAGTCACTCTTTTGCCTGGGAAGAAGCTGGTTTGTTCCCGGTCCAGCGCTGCTTCTGAATAAGCTATTCAGGTTGTCGACGAGGGTCCAACTGTAGGCTGCCGTTGATCAAGCGGAGCATTCACGTTGGTAGAATTCTGAGTACGTACGGGATCCTCGGCCTCGCGCTTAGACCAAAGTCCAAGTCCTTTTGCAGACAACAGCAGTTGTCACGTGATTGTCTCTGAGGATGCGCGAAAATGGCCATGGAGAGCCCCATTCTGAGCTTGTGCTCCCTTTTTGACCAAGACCCAGATGTGTGCTGATTGGTTGAGAGTTTGGCGGGCATTGGAGACCCACGTGGTATTACCACGCCCTGCCAGTCCCTGATTGGTTGGTCAAGATGAGATATAAGTCACTTACTCTTGACACTTAGGAATGCAGTCCAGATGTCCATTCGGCACTCCCTATGGATGACCATTGATCATGATAGCCAGGCTTAGCTAAGTGCATCCCCGTCTGGGAGCTTGTTCCTTATCAAAAGAAAACATCTTAAATCAGCCTGCATGAATACTTTCTCTGTGGCTGCACCACAGAGATGGAGGGTGAGATGGGGCCTCCTTTAGGACAGCATACCGACGCTTAATTCTGTCTTATTAAAAAGCATTGCCGCTACATATCCCCCCTTTTTGAAGGTCACGAGGTCCTGAGGCGTTGTTGCCTTCAAAACAAAAACAGAGTTAAGTGATGTCTGTTGTACCACGGTGGATTCTACCACCCAATATTCACATTACCTCTCGAGAATTTGTACAGGAAATAGTGTTGGAAAGAACATTGCGTATACCTGCTCTCAGTTATAAGGTACATAGAAATGAGGCATCGGGCATCATCATTAGCCCTAGACCTTAAACGTCCGGCAGTTCACTATCAGTATCGGATAGCTCTGCAGCAAGCAGACGTTTGGGAGTGGTTACCTGATTTCGGTGATACACCATTGCTCCCTTTGTCTCATTCAAACTACCCCGCAAGGCTTTGATACAAGAGAACAGCATCCAACACATTACCCCAGCCATGATCCAGCTACCCAGCAGCAGTGTCAAGATGACCACGTTTACTGTTCCCAGCGCCCCAGAGGATCCACAATGACTGTGCTTGGGACCTACCAGAGTAGTTTTTAAGTTTGTGTCATTGAGAACAAATTCGACTACCTGTACACCCTCAAGACTTACTGTCTCTTGGATTCTCTCATCCAAGTCAACGCTGTGTCCTCTGAAAGCGTCCACAATCTCGAGTTCCGTTTCATACAGTTCTGACTCCAGGTGATATAGTGCTAAATCGTTGAGATGCACTATAGCTCCTTCAGGAACTTGTAGAAAAACTGTTTGGTTGGGTAGCTGCACTTCGGTAGCTGTATCATGTCTGTCATTGGTTATTGTAACAGTTAACTGTGGTGTGCTGACCAGCCATTTCTTTCCCACCTGCTCAACCTGGGGTTCGTTAACCTCACTTTTGCTCGTCACTGTGGCCTTACACTTTTCAGTGGCAGCCCCCTTTCTGATACCACACAACCTCTGAGTTGTGTCCCTAAGGAATGGCTTACTTGGGCATACCCAGTGGATATCCTTGGTTGATATACACAGTTCCAGGTTTGGAACAAGGTACAAATTTGGATCATCCTCCTGGTAAGCTACGAGCGGTGGGGTGGTCAACTTCACATGCATGTCCCCCCTCCAGAAGCCAACGTTCGATATAGACTTGAGTCTATAGATATCCTTGCTACTCACGATGGGAAGGTTCAACAGGAAACCTATTTCCTTGGCTTCGGGGTTGACATGTATGGGAATGGCACTGCCTAGACTGTATGCAAGATGTACTTGCAATGGCTGCACCATCTCGGAAGTGGTTGTCCTCAGTACTTCTTCTACTAAGGACAGTGGAACCAAGTAGGTTGGAATCTGTCCCATGGCTAGGCTAGTTACCATGGCACTAAGCTCCCTAAGCAGATCCTGCATCAGCATTCTGACCTGTTGCACATAAGCATAATCACACTGTAACACGTCGACAATCCTGCCCACGGTGTGGAGGGTGTTATTTAACACTGCTGCATGAAGGTTTACTGCTAAAATTGTGCCCTGTAAGGTTTTCCCTAGGCTTTCCAGACGCTGCTGCTGTTGATACAGCCTGTCATAAATTTCTGGCATTTCCTTACGTAACCCAGACACCTGCCTTCTCAGGGTGGTCAGGGTGACAGTGTTAGCAGCAAACAGTTCCGCTGAAAATAGCGACCCACGGCGGAGGCCGCAGCAATCAGACCCCCCAAGAACCTTTTTGGGCGGCTGAGGCCTGTCATCTCCTCCTGGGTGACTGTTGCCTTCCTCAGCTGGCGGAGCATGTGTATAGTGTCTAGCGGGGCATGCCATATAGTATCCCCAGCCCACTGCCTACCATGATAGGACACCCTACTGTTCATGTTGATGTGCTTCCGAAACACATCATGTGGGTCCAGCCGTACATACACTCGCTGAGTATATGTTCTGCAATTTGTTAACAACAATCCGGGAGCGTCCTGCAGGACTATGCCGGTAGGAGGACCGGGTTCCACAACTTCAAGGGGCTGTGTCGAGGCGATCCACAGTACTGTCAGGACCAGCCGTGGCAGTTTTAGGATTCCCATTCTGGAACACAGATGAGGCACATGGTACAGTTCCACTATAATTTTGAATATATTTCCTAGCAGGACCTACACTACAGTGCCTAACTACCTGCAGCTACAAAGGGGCACCCCCCTCTTCGATCGGGTTTGGACTTTTAACCCTATTCTGTGTCCTCCGGCGCCATTTGAGGTGGGCGATACAGCCGGAGGTGGTTGCGATGCACCCACTTGTAGACCAGAGATTGCCTTCCCTTTTCAATCCGAATTCGATAAGCTACCGGTGATACCTTATCGACAATCTCGTGGGGTCCTGTCCAACTGGGTAAGAACTTCCGGGCCACCCCCGTGGGTTTGGCAAATTGGAAGTACAGGACCTTGTCTCCTACTTGGAGTTCCTGGTTAACTGCCTTTCGATCATAGTATGCTTTCCTACCCTCTGCACTCCTTCCCAGATTGTTCTGGGCAAAAGCAAAGGTTGCCTGCAGATGTGCTCGCAGGTCTGACACATACTGATGGGCTGTAGCCGCCCCTGTCGTGCTCATGTCCTCCACCCCATAAAGACAGTGTAGGGGAAGAGTCATCTTCCGACCTGTCATCATCTCAAAAGGTGGGACCCCCGTAGAGCAATGGGGCATAGCTCGGATGGCCATCAGAACCAGGGGCAGCTTAATGTCCCAGTCCCTACTGCTGGTGGAGACAAACTTTTTGAGCATACTAACCACCGTTCGGTTTGCCCTTTCTGCCTGGCCTGAGGATTGAGGGTGGTAGGAGATATGCAACTAGGCCTTGACCCCAAGCATATTCCGCAGGATTGCCATTACTGTAGCTGTGAAATGGGTTCCCCGATCCGAGTCCACGGTGAGGGGGAGTCCCCATCGACTGAACACATGGTTCACCAACAGCACTGCAGTTGTCTCTGCCGTGTCGTTGGGTGCTGGGAGGCACTCAATCTATTTTGTGAATGCACACGTAACAGTGAGGAAATATTTGTTCCCTCTGGATGACCTCACCAGCGGCCCCACCCAATCCATTTGTAGATTGGACAAGGGGAATGTCATGTCCTTTTTCTGGAGTGGTGTACGGTGCAAGGGCCGTGATGGTTGGAACTGGCTACACGTCAGACACCCCTTTACATACGCGGCGATGTCTTGGCCCATGTGAGGCCAGAATGTCACCTGCTGGATAGTGTCGTAAGTGGCCTTGATTCCCCGGTGACCCCCACAGGGTTCGTCATGAGCGTGTTGGATCATGACCCCCCGATGACAGCGGGGAACTACCCACTTTGGGACACCTTGTGCAACTGGTACACAAACCAACAACCCCTTTATAATTTTTAGGTTGTCTTTCACCTCTGCCAGCTCCAGCTCTGGAGACCGGCTCAGCACCTGCTCCGAAAGAGGTTGACGCACTGGGTCAGCAATATGCTGATACATTTGCCCAATTGCTGGGTCCTGTTTCTGCATTTCCACAGATCGGTGTTAAAACCCTGTGACCCAAGCACTACAGATTGAGGGCCAGCTCCGACATCCTGTCTAGCCCTGCTTCGGGTGACCGCCTTGACCTCAGCCACGGTTTCTGGGGGTAGCCATTCCAGCTGGAACTGCCAGGGTTCACCCTCTAAGGCGCCAGATTTGGCCAGCCGGTCGGCCTCATCATTCCCGTCTTTGTCAGCTCCCTTTACCTGGGAGTGTCCCTTCACCTTCCTCCAGTAAACCATCATTCCAGCCTCGGTCGTGAGCTTGTCACTGGCCAGGAACAACTTTTTGTACTTTACTTCCTTGCCCCGGGCATTTTTCATGCCGTTACCCTTCCAATACGGAAGATGGGACATGAAGCTATGTCGGGCGTAGTTCGAGTCACTACAGATGACAAACTGTTTAAGGCCATGTGTCAGGGCCTGCTGGAGGGTGATCAGCACCCCAGCTACTTCCGCATACTGACTAGTCTTTGGTCCTAGCTTATAGCGGGTCGGCCCACAGGGAGTATTGTCTTGCCAGACTACTCCTACCCCTGCTAGCACCTGCTGTTCGTGGCGAAAAGAGCAACCGTCAACATAGGCCATGGGTAAGCCCTGGCCCACGTTCTCATCGTAGTACCGATGATTGTTCGGTAGCTCAGCAGCGGGAATAGTTTCTGGAGCTTCCATGTCAGTGTCACAGCCGTGACACACTTGGCCCAAAGCCAGGCCCTGTCCCAGGTACATTGTCTTGCTCTGTGCATAACGTACCTCTATCTCATAACCTTGTAGGGCCATCATCCATGCCACAATCCTGCTATTTGACACCCTTCCCGCTTTCAGTCTCTGGCTATGCAGGAATGTCACAGGTTGGTGGCAGGTTTCGATGATGATCTTTTGTCCCCCAACATAACTACGGAAGTGTTCTACTGACCAGACCGTAGACAACAGGGCCTTCTCGCAGTCCAAGAACTTTTGCTCCACTGGGCTCAGGGCTCGACTGGCATACGCCACCACCCTTCGCTCTTGGTCATATTCCTGACTCAGAGCAGCCCCAAGGCAGTGCTCTGAGAACCCTGCTTCAAGGTAGAAGACCTTATTTTTGTCAGGGTAGGCCAAGCACGGCACACTACTGAGTCTGCGCTTCAGCTCCATCACAGCCTGTTCTGGGGAAGGCCCCCACTCAAAGGGCACGTCTTTCTGCAACAGCTTGTGGAGGGGCCTTGCTATTTCAGCGTAATCCTCAAAGAACTGCCGGGAATAATTACATACTCTCAGAAAGCTGCGCAGTTCAGACAGGTTAGTGGGCGACTTCATATTCTGGATAGCTTGGACTCTGCTGGACTGTGGCTGTATGCCTTGGGCTCCAACCAATAGTCCCACGTACTCCACTTGGGTCCTACACCACTGTCCCTTAGCCAGGGACAGTTTGGCCCCTGCACGGGAGAGCTGGGTCAACACATGCCTGATCTCGGCCATGTGTTCTTCCCAGGTCTGACTCCGCATCAGAATATCGTCCACTTAGACCAGGTTGCCCCTGGCGGCTGCATCACTCATGGCTTTGTGCAGAAATATGTTGAACTCCGCTGGGGAGTTGGAATACCCAAAGGGGCATCGATTCCAGGTGAACTGCCTGTTTCCAAAGGAAAAGGCCAGTTTGTACTGGTCTGTCGGTTCTACCTTAAGGGTCCAGAACCCATTGGCCACATCCACTGTGGTGAAATATTTCGCTGTTGTCACCTTGGCTAACTCCTGATCTAGGTAGATCATTGGGCATCGTGACAAAGGAACCTGTTTATTCAGCTGCCGGTAGTCAATGGTCAGACGCCACTTACCACTGGGTTTCAGCACCGGCCACAGTGGGGAGTTATAAGTGGAGTTACACTCCCTTATGATCTGACGCTCTAGTAGAGCATCCAACGTCTGCTTTATGGACTCGTATGCCGTGAGGGGAATGCGATACTGCCTGACATAGGTTGGGTGGGCGCCAGGGGCCGTGGGAATGCGCACTGTGTGCAAATCCGTCACCCCGCAGTCATAGGCGTCCCGTGCAAACACTTCCTGGAAATCCTGGAAGATCTGACGCAGCTGCTGACACTGGCTTTCCGTTTCCAGGGCATCTGCCTTACCAACCTGTTCCTGTACCTGCTCTAGGAACCCCGCTTTTGGCGGCATGGCGGTATCCCGGGTCGCACTCTCGGCTGAGTGGTCCGTCGGAACACTTGCGTGTACTGTGTACACAACCATCTCATCCTTATCGCTAAGGTCCACCCTGCACACCTCCTGGTTGCAGAATCCCTCTATTGGCATAATTGCAATCATCCGCCGGGGGTAGGTGTAGTACACCTGCTCGGTTCCCCCCTCCCTGGCCAAGGGACCAGGGAGCTGCCCCAGTACTGGGATGGCCAGTTCGAAATCATAGAAACCATTGTCAATTACCAGTCCCATGTCAGTGCGAGCAGGGATTTTGACATCTTGTTTTGCTATGTTCTGCACCAACAGGCAGGTGGCTCGGCCATTCCGTTCCAGTCTGGGGGTACCACAGACTGTTAGGTTCAGTTTGATAAACTGAGCTGATGGTTGGAAGAAAACCATCTCAGCGTCCATTCTCTGTCCCCTCTTTAGGACAAGGCGTACCGGAAACCCTGCTGTTGATGCAGGAACGATCAGGTCCGATTCGTTTACTACCTGGCAGGCCTGAGGAATCGTCTGACCTGACCGAATGTTCTCGGGGTCGCTGCTTAGAGAGTGGACATCTGGGTTCGCCCGTGTCCACAGCACACTGTTTACTGTGTCCAGCTGGGCGCCCAGTCGAACCAACAGGTCTGCACCAATACAGACCGAATGGGACAGCTGAGGTACTACCTGGAAGTAGTGAGCAAACTTCCTTTTTCCGATGGAGATGGAAGCTACACAGCTTCCTTTGCTCCAAATGGACCTATGAGGTGGGGGTGCCCACCACAGAACCTGTGACTGCGTCACCAGGGTCACCTGACGGCTTCGCGACAGGTCCTCAAACAGACCTTCACTGATTATGGACTTCTCAGAGCTGAGCCTAAGAATTACATCATCAACCTGCACTTCTGCCACCTGGACCCCTCCCACCACCATGGGGTGGTAGTCCTGGTCCCCCTGAGGTGCCAGGATGCACAGAAAGGACTCCCATTCATTACCGGACAGGGAGATCCACTCTTCTTCAGGGATGAAAAAGGGGTGTGCTTTACCTGGCTGGTCAAGCAGCTGCTCGGAGCAATCCTCCTGTAGTTGGAAGACCATAGTGCTAGCCTGGGCAGGACTTCCTTGTAGTTTTGGAAAGCAAGAAAAGACATTTATTTCTTGTTCAGAGGAACCTCCAACTCAGCTATAGTGTTCAGTGGGCACTGTGTGAGCACAGCATAACCACTGAACCCCCCTTTTTGCTGTGCGACAGGGTTAGGGTTTTTGACCTGAGCCCACAATTTTCCACGCTGGCAGTCCACCAGAGGCTCTAGCCTGTCAAGCAGGTCTTGGCCAATGAGTAGTGGCTCTGTTTTAAACCTAGAGATGTAAACAGGATGCACCACGTTCATTGGCCCGAACCTAAGTGCCACCCACACTCGGTGTGTGATCCTGGCATGAGCCTGGGTATAGCTGGAAATCTCTATCTTACACGGTTCTACCTTAAGTCTGATGCCTTTTCCTTTCGCTACTCGTTTGAGCTCGCTGAAACATCAAACTAATTTCAGCCCCAGTGTCAATCAGTGCTTCTCTATCTAAGACGTTTTCAAGAGAAACCTTGATATAAATACGCCTTGCTTTGCCTTTCTGGCTGAGATTCCCTAAGAATTGTTGGAAGCCTGCCTTTTCTTTGACTTCAGGGGCGGGATCAGCGCCCAACTCAGAGTCACAGCCTTCTTCCAGGCAGGAACCCTCCCACCCAATCAGATAGACTGAGGGAGGGGCTTGGGATGGATCCCCGCCTCCTCCAGTGAGAAGGGGCGTGGTCGCCCTAAGCTCATTCACGCTTCCGGCATTCTGTGCGGAAGGTTTACCCTGTCCTGATCTCTCAAGCAGGGCTTGTTCAAGCCTGGCCAGGCGGGCTGCAGTCGACTCCCTTCGTCCAGCCTTATGATAGGCTCTGCCTGAGCCCTTGCCTTCCCCGTAGCGCTCACGGCGGCTCTGACGCTTAGTGCGGTCCTGCCTGCCTATTTTGCGCCGGGGCTTAGCGGGCTCAGGAACCTCAGCTCCCTCGAGCTGAGGCAAGTCGTCAACCCTGATGGCTTTAGTGGCGAACACGGCCGTTTTAGCAGGTTTTCGCTCTGAGGAAGCAGAGACTTCAGCTCCCCAGGCTTTTTGAGCCAACCTTCTAATGTCAGCCATTTTCATCGCTTTTGCATCAGTGTGCATCACAATCATTTTCCTGACTGAGGGATGCAGATTAGCAATGAATAAACCTTTGAAATTCACGTTCTCTTCGCAACCCTCTTCATTCCGCCCTGCAAAATAAGTGCGCCTAAGCCTCTCATAATAGTCGCGAGGGGCTTCAGCTTTTTCGTGCTTAATATGGTGCGCAGCGGCCACGGCAGCTATGGGATCGATAAAAGCCGAAAATTCTCCGATCATTGCCTGACACAGCTCCTCAAAGCTATTACAGACCTCCGGTCCTTGTCTAGACATCCACTCGTGGACCGCTCGGCTGGTAGTTTTCCTTACTAACAGCCTTTTCCTGTTCGGACACTTCGGGCATAAACTGCAAAGTATATCTCAGCTCATCGACGTAGGTCTCCACATTATTCCCTGACGCTGACGGGTCAAACGTTTCTACATCTTTGGCTAACTGCCTCAGGGAGTGGAGGTTAATTTTTACGGTTTCTCCGCAGGCAGGGAGACAGCCGTGATCAGGAGCAGGGGGTCTATGCCTGAAGTGAATCGCCCTTGCGTCTCACATAGGATTTGGCGATCTCCCCCATGCCGATCTGACCACAGACCCTGGCCGGGAGAAACCTCCTCCCGGCACGCTGGGTGAGCGCTCCGGGCTGCTAGGTGGGCTGGCATGCAAGTGGGATCTAGCCTGTTTTGCTTCCAGTACGGCAGCATCTAACTCCTTTTGCCTTTCCTGGCTGAGCTCATTTAAACTCTCAATTTCTTTTTCTTTTTCTTTCAAGCTCGCTTCCAGGTCTCTCCTAGCTACCTCAGCCGCAGTTTCTCTAGCAGACAGGTCATCTAATTTACCTAAAACTTCCCTGAGTCTGTCTTCACTTTCCTCATTTTTCACTCTCTTTTCTCTGATTATATCCAACAGCTCAGCTCGCTCCGCCTTATGTTTTTCTAGCTTTCCCTGAAGCTTTTGAAACTTTGTCAGGTCGGACAAAGACAGTTCCAGCTGTTTAGCTAGATTTAAGGCGAAACTAGATAGGACCTGAACTGCATTCACAGACCCTCCTGTGTTGAGCTGGTTTGCTACCTTAGCTACTAAATTTACTTGCAGCTTCTCAATATCATCAAAGTTCAACTTTTCGATACCGCTCCAGTAACCACGATTGTTGTCGCTAGAAATAGTACTTATAAGCGACTCCACTTCAGACATTTTAGCAGCCATTGTCATTACGTCAGAGAAACTTTAAGAGTATTACCTTTTTTTTTCTTTTACCAAAATACAGTATGGAATCTAAACACCCGAGCAGATGGATTTCCAATCAGCACACGTTACACTAAACGCTAGAAAACAGGGGGATTTCTTTACGCAGTTATCAGCACACCCGGTATTCGCGTATAGAAGCCACGGTGCTGTGCTGAACTTGAACTCACAGCAACATCAGTTATTCTGTGCGATTGATTCTCATTTCATTCTAAACTCGCCCACCCAGGGACGCCATTAAATGTAGAGGTTTGATGGGTTTACTGAGACAATTATTAATTGTAGCAGTAATCACGAGGTTCTTCGTTGGGGCATTTAGAAAATCAATCGTCAGAACAACTAACAACGCACACACATGGGTTCAATACACGAGATACATTTATTCATATAAATTGTGCACCAAACATACACTAGTCTGCCTGGATACGAGCGGCAGACCTGACTGTGAGGGTTATCAATATACAAGGTATATAATCTCGAAGAGATGCCAACACAAAGAGATACACAACAGAGAATATATGTCAATATATATCGTTCGGTTACCAAATCGCTAATCAGTGTTATTACCCACTGTTACTCTAAACTCGTAAGTAAATACATTACTCATGAATTAAACTGATAACAACTTGTTTTGAGGTACAATTGAATTCTCGAGACGCAATGTAGAACATGGGGTTTACTTATCCACTGTGTATGGATTTGGAATTTCCCGGCACGAACACCAAACCAGCTGAGAGACTCTGTTGCAGTCTCTGTTCCAGCGGTTGTCCAATGGGCGTTGTCCCGGCGTCCTCTGGCTACCGGCCAACCAGTCAAGGTGCAGCTCGGAGTAGGACGGGCAGAGGAATCTGACTGCGGCGCGCAGGGCAGTCGTTGCTCCGAGGGGATCTACCAGCAGTCCGGCTGGCTAGTAGAAAGTCTCTATGCACAGAGTGTGACCGCGAGTCCTCACAAGTCACTCTTTTGCCTGAGAAGAAGCTGGTTCGTTCCCGGTCTAGCGCTGCTTCTGAATAAGCTATTCAGGTTGTCGACGAGGGTCCAACTGTAGGCTGCCGTTGATCAAGCGGAGCATTCACGTTGGTAGAATTCTGAGTACGTACGGGATCCTCGGCCTCGCGCTTAGAACAAAGTCCCTTTGCAGACAACAGCAGTTGTCACGTGATTGTCTCTGAGAATGCGCGAAAATGGCCAAGGAGAGCCCCGATCTGAGCTTGCACTCCCTTTTTGACCAAGACACAGATGTGTGCTGATTGGCTGAGAGTTTGGCGGGCATTGGAGACCCACGTGGTATTACCACGCCCTGCCAGTCTCTGATTGGTTGGTCAAGGTGAGATATGAGTCACTTACTCTTGACACTTAGGAATGCAGTCCAGATGTCCATTCGGCACTCCCTAGACAGATAGGCGCCAATGGATGACCATTGATCATGATAGCCAGGCTTAGCTAAGTGCATCCCCATCTGGGAGCTGTTCCTTATCAAAAGAAAACATCTTAAAGCAGCCTGCATGAATACTTTCACTGTGGCTGCACCACAGAGATGGAGGGTGAGATGGGGCCTCATTTAGGACAGCATACCAACGCTTAATTCTGTCTTATTAACAAGCATTGCCGCTACATCGACATCTCTGCTGTCAAACTTCCTCCTGACGTGTTTGACAGGATCTGGGCCGTGGTGAACAGTGGGAAAGACGCCCTGTGGAGAGTGAGGAACATGGGGCTGTTCAAAGGCATCGAGGTCCCAGTCAAGGCAGCAGGTAGCCTGGCCCTGTTCATCACCCGAGAGAACTATTACCTCAGAGATCTGTGGAGAGAAGGGAGGGAGGAAGCAGAAAATCTGTGGGAAATAGAGGGCATAGGTCAATATCTCAAGAAACTGTGAGAAACATTATCATGTTTAAGTAAAGCATGTGATTTGCACCAGAAAAAAAGAAATTGTTGCTTTGTAACTGGTACCGTGTCAAAATGTAATGAGATGTGATCATATATACTGTTTTAAGTATGTATATAAATGTAAAGCTTTCTAATTTGTGATGTCCTGTATTTTTTTGTGAAAAGAAAATAAAGTTCTTAAAAAATCGATTCACCCAGGGCGAGGCTCGGCCATTGCACTCCGGCTGTGCTGACCCCTGCGAATTCCCCAAATGTGGGAATCTCGACTGCATAATTTCTGGTAGTGGGGGACTGCGTTCGCGCTCTCCCCTGATGTGCTTGGTCCAATTTTAGATACGGAAGAGTTACGACACCACGAGCTGCGATAGGATCCCAGTTCGAAAGGAGTCGATGCCACTGCTGGTTCTTGGTTTCTTTTAGTTAGAGGTCTGGAGAAGCATATCAAGCTGGTTACACTATTCCTTCCGGACAGCCATTCCCTTTTCAAAGTCAGTCGTTTTGCTGTAGTCTGCATTATTTAGGCTGATTATCGAGGTTAGCCTTTATTTGGTCATGGGGGCCTCGGTACTGTATGCTAATTCTCAAGACAGTTTCATCCGTTTTCTGATTGCTAGGTTCTGTACCAGTGCAGACATGTCAAACAGTGAATGGCTGTACCTCTATTGTATCCGTGCTCAATGAAAGAAACCAGTAATAAATGAATATATTGTAGCATTTATAGGTTCTTTTCTGAACAAAAGACCAGTGGAGACGCGATTAACAAACCAAGCGCTAGCTTTATTCGTTAACAACCACACAAAACCAAACACAGGATATACACGCACATGAGGAGACTGACGGAACACGTACACATCTTTAGGGTGGTAATTACCTAACAACACGCTATACTTTTACAAGACTACACAGGGAACTAGACCTAATAGGACATTATTTACACGGGTAGGGTCAGCCACTGGTCATCGTGCTGACCCTCAGACTCAACCCGGCTACCACTCCCAGCATGCCCAGCTGTACTACGAGCGCCTAGAGGTGCTTCCTCCTCACCACCAGGCGAGGGCGTTACAATATGTTTTTTGTCTTCTTACACAGCTTGACAATAACAAAGCAGATTTACACTCACCTGTTTTTATACAAACGGGATGTTTACAGTGTTAATTACAGTCCAGATTCAGAGCAAATTTTTACAAACCGATATTTTACACAGAAGATTGACACAGCTTTGCATCGTGATTCTCTTTCTCTATTGGTTTTATTGAATGTTGCACTATTAGACAGGCAATGCACTGGGATAGGGGGATGTTGTTCATGAGCCAATAGCATTTAAACACCCACACTGCTGCAACTAAGTGTGTTGGGTAGCGCACACACAAATCTTCATTTACGGAGCTCCTGTAGCCTTTTTTCAGTGTCAGCCAGTATTAAGGGAAGAGACATTTACAACCCATTCGACAAGGGTTAAACACACACAAGGGCAGTAAAATGTATGACATTACATGGACAGATCTGAATGAAATTTCAGGCTATCGAAAAAAGTAAATAATTAAATAGCCCATAGCCCAGGACAGAAGACAAGACTGACAAGTAGCCCAAGTTTCTGTCCGTGAAGAAAAAAACTTGCCGCTGCCATCAAACAGATGTAAAATCTTGGGTTCAGTTTAGTGTTTTGGGCTTTCATATGAAGGTAAACAGAGCTTTCACTGGGCGATTATATCAATTTATTAGGAACTAAACAAACTACAACTGCCATAAGCCACTTTCTGATGGCATCACAGTGCCTATTCCGCCTGGCTGATGACGTCAGCGGGTCCCTCCCAGTTCAGGCAGCTTTACAGTCACCGGAACATGCAGGAGAGACTCACACGGGATTTCATTTTTAATTCATTTCAGTTTATTTTCTCAAAATTTGAAAAAAAAACACGAGAGGGTTTCCAGAGATATTTACAAGTCAGGAGTACAGCAGGCTGGTAGCAAGGAATATCTCCCTCTCTCGTACATGTTATTTTCCTGTTTAAATCTTTAACTGTAATATAACATGTTTAAACACGACACAACATCGACATCATCTTAAATTACTATTAGATTTTTGACATCATCTCACTACCCGCCGTTAAACCCGACTCCCAGTATGAGCAGTGGGACAGAGAGCTGGGAGAGAGTCAGCCTGTGTTCATGAGTCAGTGACGGGTTTAATCTCCACACTGACAGCAGGCAGCAGCTCAAGCTCTTTATTACGATCCACAGTCCTGAAGACAGGATAGATCTTCTCCCCCTGAGTGAAGACCATGTCAGTGAAAGTGTATAGATGAGCTCTGGACTCCACTGTGTAAAAGGAGACCTTCCTCTCCTCAATATCCACACACACCCCCAGCTTCCTGGGCAGCAGACTGCGGGGGAGATGGGTCACAGGGTCAGTGAGAGCAGATAAAACAGAGAGGTAAGAGCTCAGACACCAGTAGCCCTGCTGGGGAGAGAAGCTGAACCCCCCTTGCCTCTCTGCAGACTCTCTGGTCACTCCTATTGTCCACCAGTCATTCATCTCCACCTCCCAGTAGTGTCTCCCTGAGGTGAAGGCCTCCCTGCTCACAGGACCAGTAATCAAATCTGTGAGGATTGTCAGAGAGCCTCTTCCTCTGTCCCAGTCTCATTCTCTTCCCATCCTCAGACAGGCTGAGCTCACAGTGAACTGTATCAGGGTCCAGAGTCACAGCAGCTGGGGAATAAAACAGCAAACATCACAACAGGCTCCTGCCAATTACATTCCAACTCAACTCCATTATACTGTGAAATGTCTTTGTCCCCCAAACACACCAAGAGAGAAAAACAAGTTAATTACTAATTACTTCTCTTCCCTTCCAGAGAAACAACATATTCTGTCATTGTTTCACTGAGTATTACACATGCAAGTGATCCCCAATATCCTCTAAATACAAACATTAAACATTTGTTTTCACAGCGATTAAACTTTATTTTTTTAAACGACATTATTAATAAACACAGGACCGACCGGCCTGCAAGACAAACTACAGCCCGACCACTCGCTTTCAAAAACTTCAAAACCCACCACAACGACCTGTATACTGTAAGAAACTGGACAACCTGTCTGTTAAAACGGTTTATTTCAAATCCCAGTTTAGCAGCTCGTTCATCTTCTCTAATACCATTTTCCTGATGACGCAGAATAAAACAGTGCTGAATTCAAAGACTGTATAATGCCCGTTTTTACACAAAAACAATATAATTACAAAAGCAAAATCTTGCTAAAATATAAGAAAACCTTCACACTTACTTTGAAAATGCGAAGAAATATCCAAACTATTCAATTTAAACCAGAAATAACACATCCAGAAACCCAGAGAGAAACAGAGGTGCAGCATTCAAGATGGCATTCAGGTGGGAGGTAAAGTTTAGAGGGTGAGGAGTTTTTTTGAGTTTTTCATGACCTGAATGTTATTTTTTTGCTTTTTTTGACTACAGAAAAATAAGGACTTAACACTAGTTGTTTAAACTTCGGTTATAATTGAAAAAAAAAGGTTTTTTTTAGGTTTAAGAATTTTGATATGAATAGCACTGGGAACAGAAAAGAGAGTGCTGGGTCTTCGAAGGAGAAGTCTAAGATACCTCAGTCATATTATATAGCTCTACAAGAAAATCAATGGCGGCTAAAGAGAAAAGTGAAGCAGCTGGAGGGGACGTGGAAGGAGTGCTGGAGATGCACTTGAACGCGAGTGAGACTCAGCTGCCGGAGGAAGAGCTGGAGTCTCTGCCCGGCACACCTGTGAAAACCCCAGAGGCCAAGAGAGGAAGGGGCGAGCTGACGCTGGAGGAGCTCCAGACCAACATCTTCAACATGATGGCACAGAGCATGGGTGAGCTGCAGGAAATGATTCGATTTAATACAGTTGGAATTGAAGGTCTTAAAAAGTCCATGAACTGTGTGTATAAAGAGGTTGAGGACTTAAAGAGTGAAGTAAAAGATCTTAAACAAGTGAATACTGAACAAGAAAAACATATTAAAGAACTTGAATTGAAAATTAATGATGCAGAAAGATACTGTCGATGATGGAATTTAAAATTATTTGGAGTTAAGGAGGAACGCGATGAGGACATTGTTGCAACAGTGAAGAGTATCTGTAAAAGGACCCTGCCGGACCAGGAGGGCGTGATATCGGCCATCAACACTGTTCACAGGCTCGGGAGAGCTAACATGTCTGGGCAAGTGTGCTCTAGAACGATTATGGTACAGTTCACCAAGAGGACGGCGAGGGATATGCTGTGGCGAGTGGCGAGGGGGAATGAGTATTTGAATGAGAACAAACTGAGATTTGCAGAGGACCTGTCTGCCGCAGACAGGAGCACCAGGAACCAGCTGTGGCCCCAGGTTGAAGCTGCCAGAAGAGAGGGGAGGAGAGCCTACTATGTGGGAGCGAGGGCCTCTGTGGAGGGAAGGAGAATTGCTCCCAGTGACTGCTCAGTTAATGATTATGTTTGGTTTTATTTGTTATAGCAGTATATACTAATGTTTATTTAGTGTTAGTTTGGAATGTTGTAGTTATGTATTAAGGACTGTTATAGTTCTGGTTCTTGAAAAACTCAATAATTTAGACAATCTTAGAGTTAATTATCTGCTTTTGTGTATGTCTTTTCCATGAATGCCAGAGGTACTCGAAGTGTTGTGAAAAGAAAAGTGTTTTTTTTTGTTTTGTAAAAAAGTGAGTGCTGATTTTTATTTTATACAGGAAACGCATGCATGTTGAAACACTATTTAAATTCTATAAATAATTGAGAAATAATAAAGCAAGGAAAACATGATATATGTAAAAAATACAATTTGATCACATAATTTCCTTCATTACCTCTGGTGGTTAAATGTTTTTTTCTGTTGTGTTTTTTTTTCTCTTGTACCTGTTTCTGATCCTCTGGTTGTAGTTGTATTTGTAAATTCTATTCGTTTAATAAAAAAAAAAACTTTTGCTAAAAAAAAAGAAACAGAGGCGCTCATACTGACTTCAGACTGTTCGTGCTCAGCTGTCCGCCTCTCTGATTGGAGACACCAGCTGTCAATCAGAGAGCTCTGACCACTGAGAGACGGGGGGCGGGGCTTATACATGTTCATTGTGAATGGGGGTTTTGATCAATTCAATTCAAGAAGCTTTATTCGCATGACCAATGAACACTGACTTAATACTCTCCTGATATTTAATACTTAAATATAAACTCTTAAAATTTAATAAATACTCTCCTTCTATTGTCTGCTGGTCAGTCCAGTGAAGATCAAAGAGATTCTTCTCAGTTCTTATTTTTTTACTCCTGGAGAATAGAAAGGCTGTAAAAAAGAGCCTATCCAGTATAAATAGTAGACATATATTGGGCATGGCCTGGAACAATAGGTATCTACATGTGCTATAATTTGAATAATCATTTTTGAAGAAATGAAATGTGTTTTTTTGGGGTGGCGGATATTTCTTCCTAGAGTGTGTACTGAGTAAGATATATATAAATCTGATGTTTCAGACTTGATGTCCAGATGGTCCCTTGAATTCAGACCCTGAACCAGGCCTGGACTTGCTATACTGTCCAAGATATTGCAAGATGTTCAGGCCACAAACACTCCAGGTGGAAATGACCTTTGAGGAGCTGGGGGTTAAAGAGGTTCAACATCCTGACTGTATCATGATTTTAAACACAAAAAGCAACAACATGAGCTGTTTAGCAATAAAGTTTATCTGCCTGATAATGTTTATTATTCCTTCAGCCTGAACGTACTCTGCATAGAAGCCCATCCTGCCTGTACTGTGTTTGTATGAACATCCTAATAACACAGTCAGAGGAAAGAGGGAAACAGACGAAGAAAAGGTGATTTTATAAATATAAACTCTTATATGTTTCTTCTTGTTGACCCATCAGCCTGGTTGACATGTGAAGAGAAGCAGCCATTTCTCAGACAAGAGAGAGGCCTACAGACCCCAGAGGAGCCCCTGTACCAGAGTCCCACTGCTGCCTCTCACAAGAGGCTGTGTGTCTTTGAAACTGCAGGGGAAGAATACTGTCATTATACCATCCTTTTTTCCACAACCTTTAACAGTGTTTCTCCTTAGGATTTGAATAGCTTGTTATTATGAGACTGGCTCTGCTCCTGAATTCTCCTGATATTCCACAGTTTTTCCAGTCACTGGTTCTGCCACATTCAGTCTGTAGACCCTCATTCAGGAGTGAGCAGAGACCAGAGCACGTAGCCTTCAGGGAAAATGAGTTTTCTATACTGCCAGTCCAGGAGAGACTCATGCTGACCATTAGATTGAAACACAGGACGGAGATAGAAATTCCCACAATGAAACTTTGATTGATCTTCACAGCCCACATGTAGGATGTTACAGAAACATGAGATTGAAATACATCTCCTTCTGTTTACAGACCATATCACACTAAAGAGACCTTCTGGACTCAAGACCTCAATAACCCCAGACACTAGGGCTTAAAACAACGCCTCTGTCTTCAAGAAGAGACAGACCTACCTGCAGCACTACACAACCATTGCCATTCTGAAACACAGAGATACAGAGACTGTTAATCTCAGACACACACTGGGACACAGAGACACAGACACTGTTAATCACAGACACACACTGGGACACAGAGATACTGACACTGTTAATCAAAGCCACACACTGGAACACAGAGATACAGACATTGTTAATCACAGACACAAACTGGCCTCCATATTGAGACAAAGATGTCACTACAGTTTTCATTATGAATCTCATAGTACCAAAATTCAGGGGTCAGAGGTAATGAAATTCACTAGAGACCAGTAATGCTCTCTTGAACTGGTTTCTTTCAAGAGACTAAAAGTTAAAATTACAAGAGAACTTCAGACATACAGTATCAGTATTAAAAATCAGGAGCTCAGCTTCATTCACACTGAAACCAGTGTGAAACGTCCTTTTTATTGATCATGTTCTAAGAATTGAAAGAAAAACATTAGTAATATAGAAGTTTTTAAGAATGGACTACTGTGATGTGTTATTTTAATGATACACTGTTAGTGTTGTCCAGGTCTTTCCTGATCCAACAGAATCGCCCTTTTTGGAGCTCCCTGGCCCCAGTTTAAATACCCCTCTGTCCTCCACACACACTCTTCCCCAGCACACTGGCAGGGTGAGAGCTGGAGCCCAGCAAGAGCTGTGATTTTACACACAGTGGACTTATGCAGGTCAGGGATGGGGCTGCCTTCACCTGTACAGAAGAAAAGAGAGGGTCAGTACTGAGCTGTAGTGTCCTGGTGGACACTGTGTCCAGCACAGACAATACTGGGGTTATACCCCAGACAGGTGAGCAGGGCAAAGGTCATGTGAAGATATAGTTTATAGTGTGACAGTGCATGGGTTATCAGGCTGTGCTGTTCCCTGGATTTATGTCTAGTATCTCTAATGGAGCAGTGTGAGCCTGGCCAGTACCTAGAGGGGAGACTCCTGGGAATGCTGAGGCTGCTGATGGAAGAGGTGTTAATGGGGCCAGTAGGGGGCACTCACCCTGCATGCCCAAGTACAGTGATTGGGACACATGATATTATTGTTATTATGCAAGATTACGAGGTCAGCAGTGAAATAGTGTTCTTACCATCAGTTGTGTTATTATTGTAAGAACAGATTTTGTAATCTCTGTTTATTAAAATGCTTCATTGTGTAGGACTCATGATTTGTACCCATGACATGTAGTCTCCTACAGACTGTGAGCTTTTCATAGTAAAAAGGTTTTGATTTAGGTTGGGTGATTTTATAGCTTAATCAGTCCAGCACAGACATGACTCCACTGGCTGAATGACATGATCACTGTGAAAGGAGATGAGGTTTTCCACAGGAATATGATGTGAACCTGCAGTTAATCACAGTCACACACTGGAACACAGAGACACAGACACTGTTAATCACAGTCACACACTGGAACACAGAGATGCAGACACTGTTAATCACAGTCACACACTGGAACACAGAGACACAGACACTGTTAATCACAGTCACACACTGGAACACAGAGATACAGACACTGTTAATCACAGACACACACTGGAACACAGAGATACAGACACTGTTAATCACAGTCACACACTGTAACACAGAGATACAGACACTGTTAATCACAGTTGCTCACTGGTAATAACACGTCAGTAAAGTCAGTACTGTCAGTCAGCAGAGTTTCACACAGTGTATATACGTGATTTAGGGATAGGAGCTCGCTTCACAGGATCTGCAGAGAGAAAGAGTAGATCTTTATTGTACTAAAGACTGTTATTGCTTAATACCTGTTATTATACCAGAGTTTATACTACAGTCTGCAGTCAGTTCATTTCATGATCCCCAGTCTCCACTGCAGTGTGGATCAGAGTCAGTGAGGGTGAGCAGCAGTGGCTGTAAGACTGGAGTCTCACTCAATAAGACTGAGCAGCACAAGGCAATAAGACACACAGACACATCACGTGACACCCTGGAGTCCGGTGCTTGAGCCATTGAGAAAGATAAGAAACACAGTCTGTCCACAGCAGTGAGCAGTGATTTCATAAAGAACCAGCAGTGATACTGAGAACTGATCAATGCTCAGTCATATGCTTCTCATTATTGTGTGATCTCTCACAGCATGAGTGACCTGTCCCAACAGTGACCAGTAACATTGTCTGAGTGACCTGTACCCACAGTGACCAGTATCACTGACTGAGTGACCTGTACCCACAGTGACCAGTATCACTGACTAAGATACAGAGATGTCCTGCTCACTGGTCACACTGCCTGATCTCTGGACATCAGCTAGACAGTGAGAGGTGTCAATGATCCTGTCCAAGCTACTGGCCAGCAGACTGAGGACCATCCTGCCCCACATCATCAATAGCAACAAGACGTGTGGGGTGGATCAGCGATCCGTCAGCTGGAACCTCCAGCTCACGAAGCATAACGGAGCCATGTAGGATGAAGCTATTTAACTAGGTAGCCTGGTGGGGTTTCTCCACGGTAAAAGTGCACTGGACAGGACAGAGAGCTTTGTACAGGGGCTGAAGAAAACCCAGAAAACCTGTTCCTTAGTGCTCCTGTTGAGAAATGGACAATCACAGTTTCAGAGCCAGGACTGCAGCCAGTGGTAACACCCAGGAGGCTTGGAGGGGCTCTTATTGTGTGAACCAGCCTCACCGACCACTTGCAAAATGGAAAGATTGATAATGAACAATCACTCTCTTAGAGACGATTTAAATTCTGTTGAAGTGTTGTTGTTATAATTGTATTTTTTGTAAGAAGTGTGCTGTACACATTGTTGTAATAAAGTGCATTTTCTTAAAAAATGACCCCCAGTGGATTTTTTGTCTCTGTCCATCTGTGTGTTTCTTACACAGTGTGACTGTGATGCACACAGAGTGACTGTCTGCAAGCTTGACTTTCTGAATTCAGACATGTATCAGCAAGTATCAGAGTGTGAACCAGTGTGTGTGTCAGAGTGTGTATCAGTTTATGTATCACTGTTTCTGCTTTGTGTTTGAGCTCAAATACAGCCAGGAGATCAGTTATCCTAAATATCCATTTTACATCTTGTACTAGACACTCAATACAGACTGAAATTCCTCACCTGTTTCTCTGTCCTTCCTGCTGCAGCTGAGACGGTATCATGGCCTCTGTGTTCATCCATTACACAAAGATAACAAACACACTTCTGGTCAGTACGGCAATAGAACTCCAGCAGTTTGTGATGAGTGCAGCAGATCTTCTCCTGCGGTTGCCCTGTGGCATCAGCCAGCTTGTGTCTCTTCAATGGAACAGCTTCATAGTGAGGCTATAGGTGAGTCTGACAGTAAGAGGCCAGACACACCAGACAGGATTTCACAGCTCCCCTCTTTCTCCCAGTGCAGACATCACACAGCACATCTCCAGGGCCAGCAGGACTGTGAGCAGGAGGAGGACCACTGAGTTCTTTCTCCTTCAGTTTCTCTACCACTTCAGCCAGGATGGTGTTTCTGTGAAGATCAGGTCTTGGGGTGAAGGTCTGTCTGCACTGGGGGCAGCTGTAGATCCCAGTCTGATCTTCCTGATCCCAGCAGTTATTAATACAGCCCGTACAGTAACTGTGTCCACAGAGCAGAGTCACTGGATCCTTCAGCAAATCCAGACACACTGAGCAACTGAACTGGTCCTGAGAAACTGAAATATTGCCTTCTGCCATTTTTCTGACAAGTAAAAACTGCACAGAGAGGAGCAGTAGAGACAGAGCTGCAGTGAGGCTGTTTCAAGTGAAACGAAACTAATCTCTGAGTTTCACTTCCTGGATCTGCACAGAGCTGCGGGGCTGTGAGTGCTAGGGGGTGTCGTTGTTAGGGGTGTGATTAAGATTATTAGGGGGAGTGGTTTAGAAACAGCTGTGATTTCTTTGGTGGTTGTTGTTTAAAAGAAGGAGGTGGTGTTGTAGGGGAGGTGACTTTTGGTGTCATTTTGGACTCCTGCTGACAGAGAGAAGTTTTTTTATGATTTTTTAAGATGTCAGTAGCTGCTCATGTACAGAGATTAATGTGAAGTCAATCCAGTGGTTTGTGTTCCCAATAATTAAAACAATAAAATACTAACTCACTCACACAGCATGAGAAGATCAGACCATGATGGTGACAGACAAGAGGAGGCCAGCTGGCCCATCCAGCTGTTTTAACAAACCCCTGATCTCTGTGTGAGATTGACAACACCCTGTGTGTCTGATTATTATAAGAAACTAATTAATCTATCTCATCTCATGTTACTCTAAAATGTTGTGGAACCTGTTTCACACTCCCACCACTGTTTGTGTAAAGTAGTAATCCTGTGCTGTGATGGAAACCCACTTTCTTGTCAACACCTCTGAGAAGTTAATCAGTCTGGATACAGTAAGTCCCTCGCGAATCTCCTGCAGCTGAGATTCAATGGTGTTCAGTGTGACATTTTCAGAGGTTGTCTGGTCACAACCAACTGGAATCTCAAGGCTGTACTTCTGGAGAAAAGCCAGGATTTTGTCCTTAAGTCTTTTACAACAAAAGCATCCAAAAACACAAGCAAGCTCCCTCTTTTAAGAAGAAAAATACAATAAAAAGAAATCTTTAATACAAACACCAAACTGCAGGATTACTCACTTTGTCCTTTTTAAGAGTCCAAGACAAGCCATCACAAAAAAAAGACTTTCAAATCTCAGACAAAAGACCCCTGACTCCAGATGCAGGCACTCAAAACGTGCAGTATTTCTTCCTAATACAGTAAAGGTCGTGTGGTGTGTTGCGGTATGCATTTCGCTGGCCAAAGATGATCAATAAGTGGCACTTGTGCTGCATTAGATGTTAGAGAAACGATTTCGTCATTTAATTTGTATCTCTACTGTGCATGTTTAAATCCACTTCATATGGAATATTAATGTGGAATTTACAACTTAAGGGAAATTTTGGTGGATGAACATAAAAAGTATAACATAATATATACCTAATGTAATGCAAATTTCAGAAACAAGTAATCAGAAAACAATTTAACTTTACATTTTTATTATAAAAATCAATTTCACACATACAGTACCTTTTTTACTATTGGCTGGTATAGGAAAATCTTTGTTTTCACAGCTCCATTATAAATTATTTGTCGATGTTCTCACGCCTGAGTGCGTTTACAAGGCATGTCTCAAAAGGACATATTAAATAAGAACACAGTCCTTCCTGTTACCATTCCTGTGGTTGGGGCTGTTGTTTCACCCTTTTTAATTCTCGTACAATATTCACAGGCAGGGCTTTATCACTAGAGTTCTCCAGAACAAGTGTGCATCGGCCCATGAAAATCATCAGCAGTGATGGTTTTCTATGCGTGGTTTAAGCGAGAGCACTTAAAAGATGTAAAAAGCTTTCAAAGAAGACAGAATTGAACGACAGTCTAGTAAGAAGGTAGAGAAACGACACATCCCCATCGGCGAATCAACCCGTCTCCTGTGTGACTGGATATAGAAATAGCTGATTCATTCGTGCCAAGTAACTGGAAACTTTAAAGTGATATTTTTTCTTTCCATTTCTCTTCATTCCTATGAATTTACTCTGTAGTAAAGGAAACGCATAAGTGGCAGACTGCAGGCATTTTTCATTTATGTTGGATTGCTTGTGTACAGAGAGCTTCAGCGTTTCCTAGGTAATCTCCACAGACACACTGCTGTGTACAAGTAATTTTCTTATTACTTTAGGTTTTTAAAAACTGCACACACCAGGAGCTACTGAAACTGGTAAGGCTCATATAATGTGCAATGCAATAGCAACGTTTAGGGGGGAGAAATATGCCTTGCTATGAATCCTAACACTTTACAGGAGGTATTTTAATCATTATCGGCTCAGATATAGCTGTCAATAAATACATCATGCATTTCAACTCCATCAATATCAGCAGTGCTAAATGTAGATCCTGGTAATACTTCATGAGTTCTTACATCCACATTACAGTATTAAACAAAATGTCGGAAGAATCAATTGCATGCTGGTGATAAAATCTCTCTTCGATGGAAGTTATAGCGTAGAGATGCAAGGAGTCACAGCAGAGTGAGTTGTCCTATAGTTTAGACTTGAAATAGTGTATTGCACATACAAGTATACAATGCAACTGTATTGTTTGTGCTCAGTTCAACTTTAAGCAAAATGATACTGCACGTGAATTCTCTCTAGGTTTCTGACACATACTGTACACACTTTTATAACTTTCCCTATTAGGTTCTCCTGTAAAATAGTAAAGATTTAATCTAAGTGTATTCTTATGTTGTGTTAGACCATTGCAAAAGTCTCATTTCAATGTTTTGGTTCTTCTTTGTCTAGGCTTCTCCTAGTTTGATTAAGGGTTTAAGTTGCTGCAATTTTAACTCTGGGAGCTTCACTTTCATGTTGCTCTTTATAAACTCACCTGTCTCTTCACTTTACAATATAAAGTTGTTGTATAATTTCTATTCCAAATGTCAGAAAAGTTTTATTTTTTCACTATCCCATGCATTGTTTGCATATTATTTTGTTTTTGCAGTTTTTTCAACATAATACGTAGTTTTTAACTTTACATAATCACGTACTCAGAAATATTAAATATATAGTATTCTAATAGTTCATCAACTAATGATTTTCTCGTTTTTTCCTTTTGAGTGATACATTTCCTTTTCCTTAGTTTTATATTCTAGATATATGTAATATACATTCCCCCAACTACCAATATAGTAGTATTTTCTTAGGGTTATCATAAAGCTGCTCTTATTATCACTTGTATTGATATATTTACACTGATTCCTTCCTCTCAGCGAGAATATGATGATAAAAGTGGTTGGCTTTTATCATTTTTATATATACAGATACAGCCATTGAAAATGCACAGTACAACCCCGTACTGTGGAAATTTTCTACAGTTCTCCGAGTTGTACCGCAGTAAGTGATTGGCTGGCCAAAATGACCGACAGGCAGCACTCATGATGAATTGGTTGTTAGTGAAACGATTGCTTCATTTGATCTCTTTACTGTGCATGTTTAAATCAGCTTAATATTGAATATTAATATGGACATTTTACAACTAAAGGGAAATTTTAGTAGCTGAGCATAAAAAGAAGAGGAGTATAACGCGTCTGAAGGTCATAAATGATATTAATTTAGGAACATAAACATATTATGTAAAATGTATATGTCTGGTTTTGGTAATTTAAATAAAAAATACACACCAGTATTCCACTTTCTTCATAAACATTTTAAGCATCAGTCTTTCATTCAGTTACATACTGTGGTTATTTTGGAAAAGGTTTTACGTACTTCTGACTGTATTAAGTTTATATACAGAACTTCATAAAAAGTATATAAAAGTATATACTAAGTAAAAGTATAAGTATTAACTTCATTAATATTTATTCATATTTAATTGGGCTCGATATCACAGTAAAAAAACGCATACTTTTTATAATTTGATTAATAGGGAATATAATATGGAACCGTGTATCTAAATAAATTAATAACGATATAATTATATTCATATAGCTCAAAATATTACAGTAGTAGGCTTTCTTTGTAAACATCTGCATCAATTTGACTATTCACCCACGATTACTTGGAAACCTTTGGCCTGCCCTGTTCAGTTATAACTTGAACTGTCAAGCAGTGTGTTGGTATAATGGCTTAGGCATCTGACTTGTATGCTGGGGGATTGAACCCAGCTCTTGCCATGAGTTTTCTTTTAACAGATAAACATTTCTTTGAAAAACTAAAATAGTAAATATTATTGACAATATATTGAATTTGATGGTATTTCTAAATATCACAACACATTCAAAGTTAACTGAGTTAAGTGATTAACCTTTTCTATGAATACTTGTGCTCGTTATCGCAGTAAAAAAACTGATATTAATTTACTGTAATCCACATTCTTTGCAAACATGGTTTATTTTTAATTTGACTCAATCGCGCATGTTTACTTTCAAAACATTTTAAAACTGTTCGTCTCAGCTGTGTTTTCGAGCAGCCCTTGACAATCTAAGTTCAATACCTGCTTACAGCACAAGTGTTTCTTCTAACAAATACTTAGTTTACTTACTTTATTATACTTAATAAAATAGTAAGTATAATGTACACTATATTAACATGTTTTTATATATATATATTTATCATAACAAATTCAATGTTAATTTATATTAATAATGACATAAAAACGTGAATTATCAAACGGGAATACTGTCAACTGTTCAACCAATTTGATTCAAAACACTTTATTCAGTTGGGCAGTTTAACAGATGCCTCAAGCCTTAAAACGAAGTTGTATATATTGTAATTAGAATCGAGAATAACAAATTAAAAATACCACTGAAACTATAATAATGTGTCTGGTCATTATTAACAGTATGAATTTAATAATAATAATTTCAAACTTCTTGACTTTTTCAGAGTCATTTTTTTCTTCGGTTTTCATAAGCTTCGCTTACTAAAATACCTGTTTAGGAGACACAATGTTTCAGATGTCGATGATTTTGTGAACAAATGACAGAGCCTGCAACCTACAGTTTTAAAGATCGTGATTTGAAAAACATTTCACAGCTTTAATTTAAACAATATCTAGTACCTGGTTGCAGTTTTAGAAATCCTAGTTTGAATAAAGCGGATCCCAGGTGCAAGTGATAACGCGAGAAGACATTATGGTAAATTTTTTATGCATCACTTGAAGCATGCTGAAGTCTCTCAAAACCGTTAAAGTGTAACATTGTAATATTGTGTGGCACGATGGGCAACCGATTCTTTTAATTTTAAAGAAAATCAAAAATAGGAAACAATAAAGTGTGTGTCTCAAATAGACATTGCATGGTTTTAAAGCCCATAAAAACGGGTTTAGTTAAAAATACGAAAAAAAAACAATTTCCTTTTGTGTGATCAGCTTAGAATCTTTGTGCAAGCTGTACATTTTTTAAACTTTTTAATTAAACATTTTAAAGACGTTAATATTGTAAACGCAACACAAATTTCTCACAGATACAGAACAATCACAATCTCCTGTTTTCCCGTGGTGTGAAATGAATTAGCAGGAGATTGAGAAAACGGTGCACCCACTGAGCTCAGTCAGAGAAAAGGAGGGCGCCGTAAGGACACCATTCTGCAGCGCAGTGTTTATGGCTCTGAGTGTGCCTGCCTTTAAAACTTAATAATAGAGTGTAAATAATTTATTTTAACTTGAAATATTTTATTATTAAATATAGCTTTCTCACCAGTTTGTTTTATTTTTGAAATGATCGTTAAACAAAACAGGGGCTTATTGTACTTTCTAACGACATTACACATGGAAAGATTATACATTTTAATCATTTTTAATTAAAAAATACATTTTTGAAACATTTCATCTACACAAATATCACATACTATTTTATTTCTGATTGTTATGACAACAGATTACAATCTAATCTTTCCAGGTGTGATGCCATTAGGAAGTACAATAGGCTCTTGCTTTGTTTAACGATGGTATGAAAAATAAATCTAAATGGTGAGAAAGCTATGCTTAAAGTTAATTCAGGAACTTAGAAGACAAAGATAATGATTTACATTGTTTAATTTTAAAAACTAAATAATAAATGCAGACGCGATTGGTGCCATTTGCACTGCGAAAGCTCAGGCTGTGCTGCTTCTCCCCCATCTTTGATGGGGCGCAGTATTTTCACAGCCTCTGACTGGGAAAAAAAGACCAGCTGATGTGTCCTACATAACAGGAAGAGAAGAGAATGTGATTTTATTTCTTTATGAAACGTGTGTTACGTTTATGAAATTCGTGTATTTTAAACATTTAATTAAAAAGTAAAAATCTTACAGCTAACACAAAGGTTCAAAGCTGATCACGAAGATGAAAAATCACCCATTTTTTGCGCATAAAAAGTGGTTTTTAACTAAACCAGTTTTTTACAGATTTTAAAGTCATGCGATGTTAGGCAGGGACACGTTATTGTATCTTATTTTTAATTTAATTTTTAAAAAATTAAATCGTTTGGCCATCTGGTTGATAGGCTGTTCTCCAATTACTGGCAATTGTAAAACAAAATAACCATTCCACCCTCCCTTGATTAACTTAAAGATTTCCATTAAGAAATGCTTAAAAACAAAACCATTACGTATAATAATTAATCCAAATTCACACGCAGGAGCCAATTTTGCCAGACATAACATCCCAGAGCAAATCATGCACTTGGGCTGAGATCTCCTTTAGCCCAGCCAGCTGGTTTCCTGTTGAATGACGTGACAGACTGGGTTCAATCCCAGGTGGTTTACTATATAGTACAGTTAATTTTTGGTTTTAATTCCACGTTAAATTGTTGGCTGATTACTGGCTGATGACATTTGGATGAAGACAAAATATAGATTTTCTCAATTCGGGTGTAAACCTGAAAAAGACACATCATGTTCACAATAAGCTATAGTGGACTATAGTAGTAGTAGTAGACTATAATAATAGTGGACTATCTTTATGCATTCGCCTCTGATCGCACCTAGGTGCGCCTAGGTACATTACTGTCATGATCGCAAACCCCTCCTCTTAAGGGCGCTCCAGCCCTTCCTTGTTTGCCTTATTCCCCACACCTGTCCCTTGTTCCAGCCCCTTTTCTGTTCCCTCTTATAAGCCAGACGCAGACGCCAATCTGGGCTCTGCATTGGTTCCTGTATCATGCGAGCCCGGGTCCTGGATGTGTCTGGCTCCGTCATGGTTTTAAGTTTCTGTTCCTGTTCCCCTTGCCGGTCCCGACCCGGTTCTGGTTTTTAATCTCCTGTCTTGGATGGATCTCCTGGCCATGGACTTTTGCCTTGTTTTTGGACTTCTCTTTGGACTCGTCCCCGGATTGTTTGCCTCGCTACACCTTCCCCGACCACCAGCACTCCATGGACACGCCCCCCTGTTTTTATTCCTGTATCCTGCATGACTTTTTCCCTGTGTTTCCTCACTCAACCCCGGATTGTATCGTCCGCATAGAGTCCGGAAAGAATGCTTTCGTGACAATTACAGTGCTCATTACCACTACAGCGACAATAGAAGTTTTTTTTTAAAAGAAACGAATGTCAAAATGTTTCCAAAACGTCCACTTGTGATGCTTTAGCTGCTTAGTTAAACGATCCCATATTAATATAACTATCAAGTGATGTTAAATCACTACAACATTTATTTTTTTACAATAACAGCCAGTGGTGTTTTTACTACGTATTCTTAGAAAAGGATAAAACGTTATAACTTTTTACGAATTACAGAATATAAGCTTAATAATGTTAGAACAAGCATGTTAAAACCTGAACCCATGTTAGTTACCAAGTTAAAGACTTTGATGCATAAAATATTTATGCATAATTAAAATATTTATGATGAAGGTGGAAGGTTGTGTACTTTTGTCCACAAGAGCAATCTTTCTTTTATAAAATATACCTACTTTTTAATGTTTAATGATTGACATTCTGTAATAGTTTCAAATTATTAAAAATCTATGTATGCAACTTAAATTCTTAATTGTAAAAAGACTGTCCTCAGCAGTGACTGGGATTCGAAACCAGGCATTTTCTGGTGACAGCTCAAATGCTGTACATGAGATGTTAAGCTTTATTAGCTCCACCTGGTGATTTTACAAGGTGCTTCAAGATACTATTATCATATTTCAATTCAAATGTGGTATGATTCGCCATGCCCACCGTGTTTTACCGCCACATACTCCGCACATTTTGAATGGCTGGATCTGTAGGTGCCATTGCTCCAGGTGAGGCGTGAACACACAACATCGCCATGACTCTGCTGTGCACGCTGACTGATTGTGCCCCTGGGGCTTCGCAAGTAGCAAGTCAGTCCAAAGACTGTGAACAAACAAATGGTGAAACAGGGTTTTGTCTGTGGATCCATCTCCACATGGGGGAAGGGGACAGTGAAACAGTAAGGAAAATACAAGAGAAGAAACTGAAAGAATTGTAATCACTGCAAAATAGGAAGAGGTGGTTGGACATGTTAAACAGTTTGGCGGTTAATTTGTGACATTTTGGTGACAATCAGCACACGGATTTCTCTTCATGCTCCTTAAGATGTGCAGTATATATTTTCATTGTAGATTGGTTACTTCGAAAGTCCAGTAAAGTGACAGTGGAGAGCTATCCGATACACATCTTAAAGAAGACTCCCTGTAAGTCGATTAAACGTTTCATTTTCAAGTCAAATCCTTTACATGAAATAGACACCAACAATAGAAGGGGATGAGAAATGTCAGACCTCGGCCACAACATCTCCCAGGTACTTCTGCAGGATAAGGTCAAGCTCGGCTGCAGCCTGGCGGAAGCACTTGTCCACCTCAGATAAGTCACACCTGACCATTGTATTTTCGAAGTAGGATTTCAGCGCCTCTTTCACCTCCTCATAGCTGTCCTGCTTCATGATTCCTGTGCCCTGGGAGAACAAGAATGGTGAATATTCATCATCATCCCTCAACGATTCTCCAAATTGCCTGACTGCAGACACCACCATGAGGAGGAGCTGGAGTGACATAACATCATCAGTAGGCAGTGAGTCAAGAGAGGGGGAGTCATCCCACTGTTATCCTTATCCATGATCAAGAGTCTCACCCCCTGCTTTACGCTGTCCCTAGTGGTGATCTGTAGACAGTGTGTCTTCCACCTCACCCACCTCCTGAGGCAATAATCTTGAATAAACAGAGGGCTGGAGGCCCAGCCCGGCTCCTGTCTCTCTCCCCTTGGGGACGGGAGATTTTCTCAGAACCATGTTGAGGTGAAATGGGAGTGGGATGACGCAGGTATCTTGGAGAGGTGAGTCGCCCCAGCCCCTGCATACCTCAGTGTGATTCAAGCAAGGGGGAGGGGTTTAAGGGACTTACCAATCCCGCGTATGCACCCTCTGATTCAAAGTCAGGCAGGACTTCATTGTACAGCGCCAGGCAGTCCAGCTGGATAGATGATATCATGTTCTGAGCCCAGGTCCGCACCCGGCTCTCCTCCTCCTGGAGCAGCCCCTCCAGCTCGACCTGCAGGCCCTCCCTGAGCCGCCACAGGGCCACTGGGGTCAGGCCCGGGTGAGCGGGTGTACCAGGGGGTGGGTGAGGGGGTGTGTGAGGGGACGACCAATGGGTATGTGGGCTGCCAAGGAGGAGGTCCATGCCCTGTCCTTCTGTAGATCCCTCTCCGGGCCCTTAGGGTAGTTCCACAGCTGGGTCTCGGTCTCCTGCCTGGTGATTGTTTGGCTGGCCTGAGGGGACAGGGGCACAGAGAGGGCATGAGGAGGACAGAGAGAAAACTGAGAGGGTCTTCTCCAGGAGGACCAAGCCCTGCCCCTGGTCTCCCAGCAATCACAGTCACCATCATTGCAGCTGAAACCAAACTTTCGACAGACGTCACAGACATGTCAGGCTCACGGACTTGCAGCTCTCGGCTGCCCGGGGTGAGACGCAGGGGTAGTCTGCTCCCTCTTCCTCTGACAGTCCTATCAGATGACAGCGGCAGACCTGATCCAACCCCACCTTCCCTTTCACACACAGCCACACACAGGCATGACTGTGTCACCATCATCACCACCTCCACCATTATAATCTCCACTATCTTCGTCACCATCATCTTCACCACATTTCTAATAAATGATCTCCACCATCTTCATCACCATATCCTTCTTCATCATGACAATCGTCATGTCCACCATCATCATCATCAACACCTTTCCATCAACATCATCATCATAACCACCTTCATTATCTACACTACCATCTGCATCACCATCATCATCCTGAGCAGAACACATTGGTTGTCTTACACTGGACGAATCTTTGCTCAGAGCCTCAGTATCGATTGCCCCTCTCCGGCCTTTCAGGGTCACGTCCACCTCTGTCAAGACCTGTCAGCAAGTTGACTGCTTTAGTCTCACCAGCAGAAGCCAACCAAGTTTGTGTCTCAGTACAGGTTTATTCTTAGTCTAACAGTATTAATACAGTATTCTTTACATAGAGGAGGGTGGGGGTGTGGAACAAGCTGTCTAGCCATGTTGTTGAAGCCGATACCCTGGCTTATCTTAAGAGAGAGCTGGATGAGACCCTACAGTCAGGACAGGAGGCACTACTGTATGTAGAGGGTGGTGGGTGTGTGGAACAAGCTATCCAACCATGTTGTTGAAGCCAATACTCACGTTCCTGTGGGATCTGCCCCAGGTCTCGGTGTGACACCCTTCTCTCTGCTCGGCCATTCCTCTCTCGACTTGAGCGAGTTTCTCCCGGCGGTGCTGGGGAGGAGAAAACAGAGTTACCAGCCAGTCACACAAACACACATCATCATCATGGGCCAAGATGACCCTACATGACAGTGGCCTGTCGTCCTCGATCCAGAAGCAGTGTCCAGCCCTCAGCTATCCACCTTCATGATCCCCAACATCCCTGTCGAGACCTGTTGAGGGGCCAGTTCTGCTAGACCAGGGGTCTCAAGCCCAATCACAATGAAAGATGCACCTGGCTCTCCAGGTTTTCTTTCCAAACGGGGCTAGCCAATTAAAAATTTAATCTAATTATTTTCATAAGAAGATGTGGAAATAATGTGTTTAATCATATATTTTGATGTCTCTCACTGTTGAAGACTCAAAATATTCAAGGCACAGTTGGATATTTAAGGTCTGGATAAAGGTACAGTATTAGAATATTTTTTGTTTAATTAAAAAATGAGATCAACTTTGTAACCAAGACCTCTGGGCAGGAAACCAGATGATGCACCAGACCCTCTAGGAATGGAGTTTGAGACATGCTCACCCTCTCTCACACACAACCTCACACACACTCACCCTCTCACTACTACTACTACTACTACTACTACTACTAATAATAATAATAATGCAGACTTGCTTTTCTTGGGGTCTTGGGTCTGGCTCCTGTGTTGGCTGAGTCTCCTGTTACCTCCTTCCTGATCTGGGGATGTCAGACACAGTTCTGTTACAGACACGGGCTGGACTAGATTCACAAGCACACACACCCACAGACACACACTCCCACACACTAACACACACGCAGATGCACACACTGTCAGGTAGAGTCTTTCTCCTCCTCAAGAGAAGACAACAGAGCCCTGCTACTGCGATGAGCTTTAATTTCAGGAGGAGGAAGAAGAGGAAGAATCACAATATGAAGAAGACCAGCAGTGGACTCACAGCTCTCTGGGTCTGGGGCCTGACTCTCAAACTTGTCTCCAGTCTCTGGTGGGTTTGGACATCTTCTCTGTTGTTCACCTCTGTTGACATCTGTGGACAGGACAGTTCAGTTAGACAAACAAGTTCGACCAGACTTCACTCTCATAGTCAATCAATCAATCAATCAATTTTTTTCTTATATTTTGCCTTTTAATCCAGAACATCAAAGCACTTTACAAAACATACCTGGAAAATAGAGTATAAATGTGCAATACTGTAGTTCCTGGAGTAACTGCTTGGATAATCCAACTACCACTGTTGTTACTCCTGCTGCTAATACTATGACCATGAGTACAAATTCTAATACTAATTCTGATATTAATACTACTACTGCTGTCATTACTAGTAATAGTGATAAAAACAGAGCACTCACAGCTCTCTGGACGTTGGTCTGGAATCTAGAAAGTGGTTCCATTCTCAGGCGACTCAGGACCTCAACACCTGTTGATGGGTCACTTCTGTCAGACACACGAGTGGAGCCCAAGCCCACCTACACACACACTCACACACACTGACAGATATACACCCACACAATCACACACATTATCACACACTGCATGACACTCACCCACACATATTCACACACAGACATTACACACACTCACAGACACACATTCACACACTGACAGACACACACACATACACTACACACACTCACAGACACACATTCACAGACACAACACACACTCACAGACACGACATACATTTATACACACAATCAGACACTCACACACATACTCGCACACATTCACAGACACACACATAGACTACAAATACTTATAGACACACACCAACACACACACACACAGACAAAAACACACACACTCATAACTACAAATACAGTATAACTAATACTAACACAAATGCCACTAACATTAAAACAGTAACACTATCACTAAGAATTACACTATCATTATCACTGACACAAACTACTACTACACTACTAATACTAATAATAACAGTAATGCTATCACTAAAACTAACATGACTACTAGTGTAAATACTCTAACAGTAACTCTATAATTATAACTAATATTAACATGAATACTGGCATCAAAACTATCAGAAGCACAATCACCATTAATACTGACATGAACACTAGCATTAATATTAAAGCTACCGATTGTACTCTCACTAATATTAAATATGAATACACTCGCATTAGTATTAGTCCGTGACGTCAAACCACTCTTTGTGACGAAGGCGAGACACCTAGCTGGGCACAGTGAAGTGGCACGTGTCGCCGTGGTTACCATACTTATAATTTGTAAACAGTGGAAAAATGCATTTAAACTGTTACCTACACAAATTTATCAACTTGGAATATAATTTTCAAGCTCTAGAATACAATTTCTAAACAATCATTTGAATAATCATTCTTTAATTTGGGATTGAACATTATGAACACTAAACGCACTATGGTATTTGATCGATACAGGCTGTATTGACTGTTTTCTAGATATTTAAAGAATTTAAAGAAAGAAAAGAATCAGTACTCACCAATCGGTGAAGTTAATCGATGATTCTAAGGTTTTTTAGTTGAATTAATTGGTTGTCGATAGATAAGTGATCAATATCTCTCCTCAGTGCGCTCAGCGCGCTTCCCGCGGTCTCGCTCTCTGATCCCGGCGCTCTGGCTGGTGTCTGTGACGTCACAGCGCTCTTTCTGACAGAGCAGCGCGCGTCTCCGCTGGAGGAGACTCCTGTCCGGAGTTTTCTTACAGATATAACTTTTCCAAAAATAAAGGCGATTCATAACAGCTGGAAATGGAGACTGACAAACCGAGGAGTAAAATTAATTAAACCACAAAAATAGTTTACTTCACAGACTAATATAATTGTACTGCATACTCCCGTAGAGCAGAAGAGAAAGGCACAAGTCCTTGTAATGAGCGCTTTTAAGCGTTTTACACGAATCTCTACAGAATAGAAGCCAGGAGGATCAGACTCCAGGTCCTGGTGGTTGAAGAGCATCTCCTGGTTTTATTTCCACTCGAGCTCTCAGTTCATCAGCCAGTTTGGTAATTTAATTAACTGTATAACCGTTATCAGACTCTGTTTAACTGTATATTTATAAGACTCCGTGAGAGACGTGTGGGAGACGCTGTATCCCAGGGCTGGTGTGGAATAATACACAGACAGGTCTTCTGTGTGATCTGAGTCCCACTGCTCAGAGCTACAGACTGGTCAACTGGTCACTATTGTAGACAAGACCATCAGTCTGCTGCTGCTGCTGCTAATCATATTACATTTATAAGAGAAGCAATACTGCTGTTCATTAAATCAGTAAAAATAACAATAAGAGATAAACACATATTGCTCAATTTTCAGTAAAACACTTCTGACAGAGGGTTGGAGGAGTGACTTACAGTAAAGAGAAAGAATCAGGGAATTAATACTGAGGGGCTGGAGGTCCTGGAAAGGGTTAACAGAAACTTCTTGCTTCTGACCTGGAACAGAGCCCACAGCTGCCAGATCAGTGATCCCTGAGCCCAGTTCAC
>NW_028296670.1:0-124515 GCF_055471065.1 Atractosteus spatula | reverse complement strand
ACACTACACTGAGACAGAGAGGGGTTAATACAAACACACTGACTGGACACTCCAGTATATTAACACTGCACTGAGAGAGAGAGGGGTTGATTCACACACACTGACTGCACACTACAATATATTAACACTGCACTGAGAGAGAGGGGTTAATACAGACACACTGACTGGACACTACAGTACATTAACACTGCACTGAGAGAGAGGGGTTAATACAGACACACTGACTGGACACTACAGTACATTAACACTGCACTGAGAGAGAGGGGGGTTAATACATACATACTGACTGGACACTACAGCACATTAACACTACACTGAGAGACAGTGTTCAATCAATCTTTATTGACAGAAAAAATAAAGAAAGTATGAATCTTGATTCTTAGGACCCCACCTTAAAAATTATTAAAATAAAATCATAATTGGAATATTAATTTTTTATTCACAATCCTGCACGTTTCCAAAACACCAATGCTTTTCAAATGTTCCACAGTCATTATGAGATAATATAAAACATATATTTTAACGACATCCTGCTCTTCACCAACCCTTCAAACATCCTCACCAAGTCTACAGACCCGGAACCAGAGATCTTATTTTTCAGAGTCTTGTAGATGGTGAGTTTGGCCTGGCCCAGTAGAAAGTTGGCGAGGAGGGTCTGAGTTTTTTGTTTTTTCGTATGACCCACCCCGAACATGAAAATAATGTAATTGAAGGCCAGGCCAAGGTTGATGAAGAGCCAAATCAACACGGCAAACATGGGCGACAGGTGGGGGCAGGCACTGTAGTAGTGGAACACCGTCTCCCTCTGAGCGCAGAAGGGACAGGCCCCTTTTGTTGAGGGGAAATCTGTAGAGGCTACCCCAGGCAGGCCGGACACCATCTGGCACCCCCAGACGAGCCCTCCAGGGAGTGTCAGGGAGTGCAGACAGCTGGGCTTGGTGTCTAGATGTTACAACTAGTCTATATAGACACTTCCCCCCAACACCAGCCAGAGACCTCTCCTCTGAAGCAAGGGACTCAAGGAGAGATCCTGTCGGCCCGGGACTGAGTGCAGGAGACACTAGCAGACCAGGGAAAGGAGGCTGTGTGGTTGGAAGGTGGCGTTCCTCAAACAGATCCTGGACTAGCAGCATCTCCTCAAGAGGCAGAGCAGAGCAGAGCAAAGCTGAGTAAGAAACCCGTCCACACACCGCCGCGAGTGTAGTCCCAGAGCGTCACATGCCCACTCCATGCTGCGCCACCAGTCCTGATCCACGTCAAGCAGGTGGTGGAGTTGTGTGACATTGGCGCGGACCAGTCTGCTGGTAAAGTCCAAGGAGCGGCCCAGTTCTGTGTCCATTCACGGATTGTGTACTAGTGGCTCTCAGAGTGTCCAGTATAGACTGGGCCGCTCCTCCTCTCTCCGCACGTGCAGATGCCGCCAGGCTTTCAGGAGACTACGCTGGAAAGGCTGCAGTGGAGACAGGTCAACCCTGCTGGTGTCCATCAGGAAGAGAACAGAGTCGATCCCGAAGTGTCCTGCTAGACGCAACAGGGTGAAGGTCAGCTCCTTCCAGGACAGCGAGGCCGGGCCATACAGCAGCTTCTGTACTGCCTGCATACGAAAGGCGTCCACCCGGCTCCGGATGTCAACGAGTCCTTGTCCTCCGTCCTCTCTGGGCAAATAGAGGACACCCCTCCACAGCCAGTGCAGTCCATCCCAGAAGAAGTCGAGAAGCGTGGCCTGCAGCTCCTCGATCAGTCCAGCTGCTGGCTCCAGGCACAGCAGGCAATGCCACAACATTGAAGCCACCAGGGTGTTGACAATCAGAACCCGGCCTTTGTAGGAGATCTGGGAGAGCAGCCAGCGCCAGCGGTCCAGCCGACCTTTCACTTTTTCGAGGAGCCCCTCCCAGTTCTTCCTCACACTGGCCTTGTCCCCCAGGTACAACCCCAGGTATTTGAGTCCTCCTCTGGTCCAGCTGAACCTCTCTGGCAAGACTGGGGGACCCGTCTCGCTCCACTCTCCCAGGAGTAGGGCGCTACTCTTGGCCCAGTTTACTTTGGCTGATGATAGCCACTGGAAATCATTCAAAGTTGTCTGTAGCGCCCTGACATCCTGTTCTCCTCCGACCACGACCATGATGTCATCAGCGTATGCCAACATCTTGACAGTAGAATTGGGGCAGCCCGGGATGGACAGCCCCTTGATGACCCGGCGCAGCTGATGTAGCAGAGGTTCAATGGCAAGGGAGTAGAGCATTCCTGAGAGTGCACAGCCCTGCCTGACTCCCCTCTGCACTGGAAACGGAGCACTCAGCCCTCTGTTGACCTTTAGCACACTGAAGATGTCACTGTACAGCACCTGAATCATGGCAACAAAGACAGAGCTGAATCCGAAAAACCTCATGGTTCTCCACAAATACTGATGTTCAACCCTATCAAAGGCCTTTTCCTGGTCTAACGAAATGAGACCAGTATCTAAACCCAATAGTCTGGAGGTGGCCACAACATCTCAAATCAGAAATATATTATCAAAGATTGTCCTTCTGGGTACACAGTACGATTGTTCGGACTGCACCACTGATCCCAGCACCACCCTCAGCCTGTTGGCCAGAGCTTTGGACAGGATTTTATAATCCACACACAGCAGGGCAACAGGTCTCCAGTTCTTAATGTCACACAGGTCCCCTTTCTTAGGCAGCAGGGTGACAACAGCTCTCCTGCAGCTCAGTGGCAGGTCCCCGTGCTCCAGACTTTCCGAGAACACATCCAGCAGGTCAGGTCCCAGCACGGCCCAGAAGGCACAGTAGAATTTGGCCGGCAAGCCATCAAGGCCAGGGGTCATACCATTACTCAAGACACTGAGTGCAGTGGAGAGCTCCTCCAGGGATAGAGGCCTCTCCGGCCATGCCCCCTCCTCTTCGGGGACCTGTGGAAGGTCTTCAAGGAACCTGCGTGTGCAGACCAAGTCCTCACTTGCCTCGCTGGAGAAGAGTGTCTTGTAGAACTGCATGGTCCTCTCCTGGATCTGCCCAGCCTCGTGCAGCTCCTGCCCTGTCTCCGAGCGCAGGCAGAGGTTCTGCCTGCTCTGGCCCGGTTTCTTCTCTAGGCCAAAGAAGTAGCGAGTCGGGGCGTCTACCTGTGATGCACTCTGAACCCTAGATTTTATTAGAGCTCCCTGTACTTTTGTGTCCAGAAGGCCAATGAGTGATTCTTTTTGAGTGTGGAGGTTATCAATTAGCCTCCTGTCTGCACAACACTCCAGAGCCTGGTGGAGCTCCAGAATGTCTCTCTCCAGAGCCTTCATGGACTCACGGATACCTCTCGTGACAATTCCAGTGTACTGCTGGTGGAACTGGCGAATCTGCACCTTCCCAGTATCCCACTACTGCCTCAGGGAGACAAAGTGGGCTTTCTGACTCCTCCACTGCTACCAGAAGAACACGAGGCAGTCACAGAAGTGAGCATCGTCAAGCAGTTGGGTATTAAAGTGCCAGTAGGCACTGCGGGACCTCACTGATGGGACGACGACTGTGCAGATGGTGAGACAGTTGTCCGACAGGCCCACTGGACAGATGGGAGTACTGCTTGACGATGCTGTAATGATGTTTACGGCAGTAGATGCGGTCAAGCCTGGCCAGAGAGAGGGTGTTCCCTCAGACCTGGGCCCAGGTGTACTGCCTCGTGTCCCCATGACATCTCCTCCAGATGTCAGTGAGGTCAGATTTGACAAGGATCCTGCGCAGCTCCCTGGCCGACAGGCCATGTGGCTCTCCGTGATTCCTGCATAATTCCTGTCCAGTGTGCTGCTCTCTGTGCAGTTAAAATCATCCCCCAGGAAGACCAGCTCTTCAGGCTGGCAGGTCACCAGCGCATTTTCAAGCTCCCTGAAGAAGGTGACCCTCTCTCCGCCGTCTGTGGATGCGTAAATGTTAATAAAAACAAAGGTTTTCTTCCTGTAAACTACTCGCATGAGTCAAAGGCGACCTTTCACAACCTCATGGACGGCGATAGAGAGGGGCTTGAACCCCACAGAGAACAGCACCGTGATCCCCGCGCTCACAGGGGACCCATGATTGTACACAATGTCCCCCTGCCACTCCCGCTGCCAGGCAATGATGTTGGAGCTGTCGGTGTGGGTCTCCTGCAGGAACGTCACCTGCAGGCTGTTTTCTTTGATGACCTCCAACACCGCAGCTCGCTTCAAAGCCCTCCGGCACCCATTGGTGTTCAAACTCCCTATTCTAATGCCGCCCATGTTTGCGGAAAAGAAAAAAAGAAACAACATAAAACACAAACAGACACATAGCACGCAGACGGATAGTGATGTGATGTAAGAGACGGGACTCATTCGTGCTGAGGTGCATTCCGCGGTCCTGCCCTGATCTTACCCAATAAGCTCTTCAGGCACCATCTCTCTTGATCGCTGAAGTCATTCGCACCTGAGCCTTTTCAGATGGTGGGTCGCGGAGAGGACAAAGAGCTCAGTGTCGGGAAAAAAGTCCTCGACCACAGTTCCCCTCTTACCTTTAGTCTTCTCTAAGAACTCCCTGATGCTCTGGAAACTGTAGCCTACTCTGCAGCTCTGCCGGGCCGAGGAGCCCGAGGCGAGAGAGGAGTCTGGGAAGCCGCCCTCGTCATCGTTGCTCCCGGACTCCGAGGAGCTCCGGGCGGCGGCGGCGAGGACACTCCAGCGCGTCCTTACTCTCCCAGTGTCGGAGTCACTCGCGGCCCCTGGGCCGGCGACAGAGCCGCCCTCCACCGAGCTCTCTGTGCTGTGCTTTTTCTGCACCGCACTCTGCATAGATTTTTTCGTGCGCTTTCTCCACGGTGTCTTAAAACCATTGTCTATTTTTCTGGATGTTAATTAATTTCCTCCCCACACTGTGTCTACAGTTTTCGCTGCCACTTGTGACGAGTTTTCCTCCGTCGGTGTCACTGCCTGCTCTCTCTCCCTGACTCTCCTGAGCAGCGGGGCTCTGCAGCTCCCCTGCTCCGCCAGCGCTCGTATCTTGCTCCCCGGTGTGGGGAGCTCCCATCTGAGGGCTGAGGTGGTCCACTCTTTGCTATCTGTTCTCCTGCATGGGACACCACCAGCTCGGGCTCACCTGCCCCCTCCAGCGATCTCCTCTCCTGCACCCCGGCCGTGGGCTCTGCCTCCCTGCTGCCTCCCTGCACTGCTCCACTCCCCGCTGCCTGACACTGTCTCCTGGCCTCCTGGCAATTCTTCACCACATGCCCCTCGCTCCCGCACCTGAAGCACTTCGTCAATTCCAAAGTCACGAATACAACATAATCACAGGTGTCAATCCGAAATTTAAGATCCACATTGATCTCTTCCATGGGGTTTTTTTAAGATCACGTAGACTTGTCTTCGGAAAGAGATGACATGCTTCAGTTGAAGTCCCCTGCAGCCCAGAGGGACCCTCCTGATCGGAGAGACCACCTGTCCGTAACAGGACAGCTCCCTCTACAGCAGCTCGTTTCTCATGAACGGAGGCACATTGGAGAGGGTGATCTTCCGAGCTGGGGCTGTGAACGGCAGCACCGGGGTGAAGGTGCCGTCCAGGACAACCCACTTTACCACCAGGGCATTTGCCAGATCAATAGATTGCAGGAAAATAACTATCCCTCCACTCATGCGGGAAGCGGACTTGATGTTCCTGCAGCCCACAACCATCCCAACCGCAAGAACGCACCTCTCCAGCGGTTCATACAGACACACTGACTGGACGCTACAGTACATTAACACTGCACTGAGAGAGGTTCATACAGGCACACTGACTGGAAACTCCAGTACATTAACACTACACTGCAATCAGAGAAAGGGGTTAATACAGACACACTGACTGACTGGACACTACAGTGCATTAACACTGCACTGAGAGAGAGGGGGGTTAATACAGACACACTGACTGGACACTACAGTACATTAACACTGCACTGAGAGAGAGGGGTGAATACAGACACACTGACTGGACACTACAGTACTTTAACACTGCACTGAAAAAGGGGTTAATACAGACATGCTGACTGGACACTACAGTACATCAACACTGCACTGAGGGGGGGGGGGTTAATACAGACACACTGACTGAACACTACAGTACATCAACACTGCACTGAGAGGGGGGGGGTTAATACAGACACAGTGACTGGACACTACAGTACATTAACAATGCACTGAGAGGGGAGGGGGGGTTAATACAGACACACTGACTGGACACTACAGTACATTAACACTACACTGAGACAGAGAGGGTTTAATATAGACACACTGACTGGACACTACAGTACATTAACACTGCACTGAGAGAGAGAGGGGTTGATTCACACACACTGACTGGACACTACAGTACATTAACACTACACTGAGACAGAGAGGGTTTAATATAGACACACTGACTGGATACTACAGTACATTAACACTGTACTGAGACAGAGAGGGGTTGATTCACACACACTGACTGGACACTACAGTACATGAACACTGCACTGAGAGAGAGAGGGCTTGATACAGACACACTGACTAGACACTACAGTACATTAACACTGCACAGAGAGAGAGGGGGGTTAATACAGACACACTGACTGGACACTCCAGTACATTAACACTGCACTGAGAGAGAGAGGGGTTAATACAGACACACTGACTGGACACTACAGTACATTAACACTACACTGAGACAGAGAGGGTTTAATAAAGACACACTGACTGGACACTACAGTACATTAACACTGCACTGAGAGAGAGAGGGGGGTTAATACAGACACACTGACTGGACACTACAGTACATGAACACTGCACTGAGGGGGGGGGGGGGTTAATACAGACACACTGTCTGGACACTACAGTACATGAACACTGCACTGAGAGAGAGGGGGCTTGATACAGACACACTGACTAGACACTACAGTACATTACCACTGCACTGAGGGGGGGGGGGGGTTAATACAGACACACTGACTGGACACTACAGTACATTAACACTGCAGAGAGAGAGGGGGGTTAATACAGACACACTGACTGGACACTCCAGTACATTAACACTGCACTGAGAGAGAGAGGGGTGAATACAGACACACTGACTGGACACTACAGTACATTAACACTACACTGAGACAGAGAGGGTTTAATAAAGACATACTGACTAGACACTACAGTACATTAACACTTTATACAAACAAGGACAAACTGGAAATTACAGCATATTAACACTGCACTGACAGAGAGGGGTAAATACAGCCATACTGACTGGACACTCCAGTACATTAACACTGCACTGAGAGAGGGGTTAATACAGACATACTTACTTCACAGTACGGTACATAAACAATGCACTAAGAGAGAGAGGGATTAATACAGATATAGTGGATTAATATTCCAGAGGAGTTAATACAGACACAGACCTCACCAGTGAGGAAGTTATAGACACTGGTTTTAAACACACACACATACTCTGACTTCATACACGTCACCACACTGACCTGACAACAGTTTCATGTCCATTTCTTCTTTTATTTCTGCAGTGACTTCACAGGGAAGCGTCTGGGTACCCTGATCTCCTCTTGCTCCCGAATCCTCCTCCCACAGCTGCAATCTCCACTTCAAGCTCTCGTTTTCCTTCTTCAGCTGCGCCATTTCACTCCCGACAATGTCCTGCACACACTGTGTGATTTTAAACACGGCCCGTCTCACCAGGACCTGGGAGACGCTGCGGAGTTTGTTTTCAAACTCGTTCTGAGTCAGACATCCTGTTTCCAAAAACTTCTGACACTTCATACACGATCGATTTGAGCAAAACGTGCATGAACGAGTCAAGCTGGATTTCCAGATTTAACAAGTACTCCGCCATCCTTCTTCAGAGTCGATCAGAAACAAAGGCTGACTTGCGATGTTTAAACAGAACAGCTTCTTTATTTCTATTCTTCACAGATTCTGTTGTCAGGGCTGTGCTCTGTTCAAGCATAAACACAGCTGACAAGATGCTACGTTTTCAGAAACTGAAGTTATTAAAAAAAACAACTTTCTTCTTTATAGAAAGAAAATCATTCAAGCACCCACAGCTATGTTGTGTAGCGCCGTGTGATGACGTCATTCGTTAGCGCGGCCGCGACTTCAAAACAATCGAGAAGCGGAGCTGAGAAAGAGGAGTTTCTGCAGCCTGATATAAACTTAACTGCACCTCCTAGCGCCACCTAGTCAAGAGGAGTGAATCACCTGCGACTTGCGCCGTTCGTAAGTGTGAATTTTGTGAAACGGAACATATTTACTGTTTTGCCCTTCCACAACGAAAACGTCTCCCTTTGCAGGTTTTTGGTTAAAGAAAAAAAATGCTGTCATATTCTTCCCAGCTGGCAGTATTTATTCTGCAACATAAGCAAGATTTGTATTTCATATTTCGCAAATTGTATGAATTTCTCGAAAAACACGTTGTTCCAAGAAAGGAAATAAATACTTCTAGTAACAAAATCAAGCCATATGTGATTGTCCTTAATGATACATTCTGTATGACAAGACAGGAAGAAAGGCACCTCAGGATTTCAGACACAGGATCTCCTGTATATTGAGAGAAGTTTATACCATCTGTCAGTTTTCATGTCCAAGGAGCTCAATTTGCATTCCATGTACAACAGCGTGTCCTCTACACCCGCCACTGAAGCACAGCACAGGCTCAGCATCTTGACATCTTCCTAACAGAGACACGTAGAGACCTTTTGGTGGGCAGTGGCTCAAAAGGGGAGAAGAGACCATTTCTGGAGCAGGATTTGTTACGTTGGAGTATTCTGGACACAAATCAGTGCCCGCTTTTATTTCTGTTTTTTTTTTAATTTTACAGAAAGTTTAAATGTGACTTTGAAGGCATTATAATTCACAACCATGGCAAAAAATGGTTGTCCATAATTGTTGATTATGTTTGATTAACAGACAAAATATGACAACCCCTCTACTGAGCATATACTTTATTTTCCTGATGTAACACATCTTAACAAGAGGGCAAAGTAAATAAAATAATTAGCATCTAATTGCATGCAATACCAAATGCAATCTCTTTCCATCTTAAGAGCAAGGGTTCACATGATACATCAATTCAATTTTTTTTTCCCAAAAAAGTGTCTATTGTGGGACGAATACTGCTTGAGCAGCCTCTGTTCCTCAACCACCTGGCTCAGGTCTCGATGGAGTACATGTTTCTATGAGGCTGAATTGTCTTAGTTCAGGGATCTTCTTTACGAAATAAAGGATGGCTTTCTACCTGCTCAAGCTATTGTCGACACTGTGCGGGAGGTTGACGATGAGCTGTCTGGCAGTTAGATCCTGCAGGACTTTGAGCAACTCAAACTCAGCCTCCTGGACAGCTGGCTGGAGAAGCTGTGACAGGTGCATGGCTCAGGGAGATGACAGTGAAGACGGGGGACCATGGGGTGAGCCTTCTGGGGTGCACCACCATCGTGTTCCACAGGCTGGTTGTGGCAAAGCAGTTCAGGGCACCAGTCTTGGATGTGGTTTGGGGAAAAATCTTTCCCCACTTCGAGCCGGCATGGCTGTGGGTATGTCTGAGGCTGCCTTTCCTGCCCCAGAGGTTGAAGCAGCTCGACAATTTCATCCAACATAATTGCATTTTATGAAAATGGTGCTGCAGCAAATTCTGTATGTCTGTTGTGTCCCACAGCTTGTGAGAAGAAGAGAGAGACCCCTATCTCTTTTGCCTTCCGTTACTCCCACTCAGGGGTCTTTCCACTGACTCTGTGAGGGGCAGGTGTGTCCAGTAGATTATCGAGTGGAAGTTAGGGATGTTGGAGATGCAGCTCCTTGCATTCACAACAAGAGTCACCAGCAGCAGCAGCAGTAGTGCCTGCAGCTTTCCATTCTGTAGTGGTTTCGCCTAAACGAAAGGTTTCCCAAGCGGAAACAAACCACCTTTATTCGCATGCTTCTCAACTGCATAAAGGTCCCTAGCGACAGGCCATCTTTTCTCAATGTATTTCTGGTGTTTCATGGCATCTCGTACCAAATGCACTTTCCTTCTGTACACGGAGCTGATCACTTGAAATTTGGCTGTGCAGAGAGACCAAGATGAGCTTTGTCGACTCCAAAGCAGCTCCTTTGTAAAACGCTGTTTGTTCACATCACTTATGTGGGGCTTATACACGGCGGTCTCTAAAGGTCTTTGCTACCTGATAGTGGGGCATTGCAGTAGTCTAACCTGCTGTATGCAAGAGCATGCATTAATTTCTCTGTGTCTTGAGTGGAGAGAAACTGCCTTAGTTTTGCAATTTTTCTCAACTGTAGGAAGTATGTTTTGATACTCTTTTAACATGAGAGTTAAACGAGAGCCTTGCGTCTAATATGGTTATGTGCTGAGTCTTTGAGGCAAATTTTTGAATGCTCTGAGTAAAGTGCTGAAGTTATAGTAGTCCTATCAGTATTGTAGCCACCAAACAACAGAACCTGTTTTATCAGAGTTGAGGAACAAAATGTTTTCACACATCCAAGTCTTTACTTCATTAATGCAATTAGATACTTTATTGATCCCTCACGGGATCAATAAAGTATCTATTAAATAAAGTGATAATAGACGAGTTGTTGTTAGGTGTAAACAAAATGTTTATTTGAGTGTCATCAGCATATGAATGAAAGTTAATATTATGTTTTTGTATTATCCTACCTAGCAGCAGCATGTACAGAGAGAACAATATTGGCCGCAGCACTGATCCCTGTGGTACCCCAAATTGACATTGAGGAACCAGTTCAATTATTAGATATTGGAACATTTAAAAAGCATCAGATATTTTTTTCTTGATATTGCATTTATACTTTATGTTACTCTTTTCTATATATTAACTGTAGAAGTCCTTCCCAATTTTTTTCAAATATCACAATTTGTAGGCATGGAACTAAGGCATGTTATATCAGAATTTATTTTACCTTCATTTACACATTATAACACTCAACCTCTAAGTAAATAACAAATGCTCAAACATTTCGAACAGTAATTATAAATCCTCTCAGTCAATAACTTTGGAAAATCAAGTTAGAAACACGTAATCTCTGTCTGTAATAGATTCTTGTAAATCTTGGATTTTAAATAAGTCTACTGTAGCTGAATATATTTCATGTAAAAGCAGAAATGTTGCACATCCTTAATCTCTTTAATTACCTCTCTGCTACATAAGGCATCTCAGAGAAAAGTATTAAGGGGGTGGTATAAAGAATCTCCACTTAATCTCAATCTCATCTCTACTTAATTGGATTTCTTAGCAAAACCTTAACCCACTTGATATTTGCAAGAAATGTGATTGTTTTTGTTAAACAATTGAGTACGTACTGTACAGCCTTTAATATGCGATAGTGAATTTTCCCGTATTCTGGGGAGGGAGGAGAACTGAAATTAAGGAAATACATATTTAAAGGGGGTGAAAGTCTTAAATGTGTTCTTTCATATCTGGGCGTTTGAATAGATTTGTTGTATAATTTATTGTGATTTCACTCCATACTTGTGTTTCTCAGGAGAAAGTAGTAACATTGGGGATTTGAGGGTACAGAAAATACATTGTACTGTACGGGAAAATGTAAGGTTATGTTAAAAAAGAAACTTTTCAGCACCCTTTTGAACGCGATTATTAGACACCTGTTGAATCTCAACCGGGATTTCTTGAGACATCATTCAGTGAGCGAAGCCTCCCTCTGGACTCCGCACTGAGTTGAAAGCTATGCGAGCTGCTCACTCCTTGTTCTGTACTGTTACCAGAAATCAAGATAAATCATGTCAGACATTTTTCCATCTTTAATGTGACCTTGCAACCAACAAAATTCAAGAGAAAACAGATAATTATTAGGAAAAATAATTGAAATTAAAAAACCTACTGTCACGGACGTCCAAAAGGACTAACCGTGGAGAGCAGGAGAGCGGAAAAAGACCCATATGCGTAGCGGCGAAACGGGGAGTTAGCCCGGGCTCATTCGTGCAAAGAGTTCAGGAGTGCCGTATAGAAACCAATGCCCTCAGGTAGCGGACGTAGGGCGACCTGGTGCTAGGCGGGTCTCAGGACATCTGAATGTCAATGCTGAGCCAGGGCAGAGTGCAAGACCCGGAAATATATAGCCCCAGAGAGAGAGAAATACCGGAAGGACAGCAAATAACCGGAAATGAGAGACAGGACAGAGAAGGAGCACCCTCTGGCTGCAGAGGGCGTGACACCTACAACACTCTGGTTGCATAAGTGTGCACACCCTTTTATTATGGGGGCTGTAGCTGTGTTCAGAGTTAACCAATCACATTCAAAATCATGTCTAAAGTAAAATAGCATACACCTGCCATTAATGAAAGTGATTCTGATTAACCCCAAATAAAAATCAGGTGTTCTTGTAGGACTTCCTTGAAACTTTCGTGGTTGAAGTCTACTGGGATAGCCATGGTCCTCAAGGAGGTGATTAAAAATATAAGGGATCTTATTGTTGAAAGGTACTGATCAGGAGAGGGGTATAAAAGAATATCAAAGGCATTGGATGTACCATGGAGCCCTGTGAAGATTATCATCAAATGCGGCACCACAGGGACATTGACAAGATCAGGACAACCCTCCAAAGTTAATGACGGGACAAGGAGAAAACTCATGAGGGAAGCTACCAAGAGGCCTACAGAAAGCTACAGAGACCTACAGAGCTGCAGCAATTTTTGGTGGGTATTGGTCACTCCTTGCATGTGACAACAATCTCCCCTATTCTGCACGTCTGGGCTATGGGATAGGAGGCAAGACAGAAGCCATTTTTCAAAAAAAATAAAACTAAATTTTGCAATAAAATGCATTCAGTCACCCTAAAAAATGTCTTATGGTCTTATAAGACAAAGGGTGAGCCTTTTGGCCTTAAGTTTAAAAGATATGTTTGGTGCAACACAGCCCATCATCACACACCACTTGGTGGTGGAAGCATCATGCTTTGGGGATGCTTTTCTTCAGCTGGGACAGGGGCTCTACTCAAAATAGATAGGATAATGACTAGCTCCAAATATCAAGATATTTTGGCACAAAACCTGCTGGCCTCTGTCAGAAACCTGTCATCTAGACACTGTTCCCAGAGCTGGATAAGTGACTCCAGATTCTACAGCTCTCTAGCAATAGAGAAAGTCAGGCTACAGAAGTGGAGAAATGGAGAAAATCTCCTCTTCACAATGTGGAAAAATATTACCGAGACGAGTAAATTTCTTGAAGTTCAATACTCTATACAAGTTACCCCTTCCCACCTGGCAAAATTTAAGGGCTTCAGTACAAAAGCTGGCTGAAACAAGCGATCACTATTATTACACATTTTTGCAGACCTCACGGTGCTCTACACTGCTCTTTTCTAAACTGAGCTGCTCATTTGGAAACCAAAAGGCAACAGAGAGGCGTTCTTATACTGGGAGCCAAACCCGGGCCACCTGGGTGAAAACCAGGAATCCTAACTGCTAGACCAACGTAGTCATTCTGTGCATAATGCAGGCAAATTGTAGTTCCTGTCTCTATGCCGTGCTTCCTTGAGAGCTAGCTGACAACCAGAGCGCTGCAGAGTCTAAACAGAAGGCCACACCTGCATTCAACATATTCACACCAGGAGTTGAACACAGATACACCTGATGAAAATCTTCCCACATTATAAACTTGCAGCCCTGGGTCTCAGTTCGTTTTTGGTAGCCTTAGCCAATCAAAGCCTGTATGGCTCCCAATTATTTACAAAGAATTGTCCAATCACAGTCTCAGCTCTCATTCTTGGTAGTTTTCACCGAATCACAGCCCTCCCTGCTTTCAATCAACTGGGGAGTTTATCCATTTGTGTGCTGGTTAATCAATCCGGTTTTTCAAACTAGAAGTACCAGAAACTGTGGGCTCCTTGTGTTTCTTTGTCCTTTTTAAAATATGTTTCTGGTTTGTAAAATATCTGTTTATGACATTATTGACTCAGCTTTCTCCGGTGCTGTTAGAAATAAATATAAATAGGTATGTGGTATTTTAACTAATATGGTGTTTGAATCAATTAAGGGGTGGCTCCATCTGCTTTGTAGTTATAAAAAATAATAAAAAATGTAAGTGAAGCTTGATATGAGGGTAATCTGTGTTTTTACAAGTTCGGTACTTAATAGACTTTTGGGTTTGGATTTTGAATCATTATTGTCATGCTCAGGGTGGGACCAGCTTCTTTCTTCACAGAAATGTTCACACACAAGTAAACCGTGTACACTCAGGAAAAAATCTCAATTTCAATTTCTCATCTAGTCTATTTTGACCTTACAGATTGATATTATTGATATATTATCTTATCTGTATTATTTATAGAGCTCATGTATTTGTTGTAGAGTATTTATATTCTTGAGAGAACAACTGTATAACTGTAGTATTAACAGAGACTCTGCATTAAATACTATCTCCATTGTTGTAACTGCTTCAATCAATTCAGAGTAGCGGGGTAGGCAGAGCCTATCCCAGCATTAAATGGGCACAAGACAGGATACGCCCTGAATGGGACACTACAGACACACACTTACACCAGGGCTGGTTTTCCCAGAAGCTAATTAACTAAACCCAAGCGAACAAGGGTACATGCACATACCCAGGGAGCAGATTGAATGCACGAAATGAACCCAGCAATGCTAACCACTGCACTGCCTCGTCACCCTGACAGAGATTTAATATAGAATAATCCACAACATAAGTCATTGATCTCCCTTCTTCCTTTATTTCTTATCTACACTCTGGTTTATCGATTCTCTCTTCCTAGTGTAGTGACTCCTTTCCGCTTGATTCTCAACTTTATTTCAGAATTTTTTTCAGATCCCTTCTTCTCTTCATTCTAGTCTGGTGAGAAGTCAGGCTCCAAACAATACCTTGAGCAGTTTCTGCAATTTTATTAATAATAATTAATTCTGCTTCTTCTACTAATGATATCACTCCTGCTGCTGCTTACAACAGTAAATTCCCCCCTTATGTTTATAGTACTGATGACACTACTAGTGCTCTGAATAATATCACAGCTGTATCTACTGCTGTTCCTGCTAAACCTACAGTCTAGACATACCTAGAGGCTGCTCTTCTCTTCCTTCACTCTCTTCTTCTGAGCTTTCATTTCTCTCTTCTTTTTCTCCACTTCCAGTCTCCTCTTCTCGACCTCCTGCTTCATCTGTTCCATCTCCTTCTTTTTCAAGATTTCCCCCCTCTTCTCCTCCTGCTTCATCTGTTTCTTTTCCTCCTTTTTCCTCCTAGAGTCTCTACAGTTTATACAGATGAGACTATACAGTGTGTCCAATAAGAGTCTGTCCAGGTAAGACTATACAGTGTATCTAGTAAGAGTCTGTCCAGATGAGTTTATACAGTGTGTCCAATAAGAGCCTGTACAGGTGACTCCACACAAGGACAGAGGTTCTGTTCACTTCTCACCTGTCTCTGAGTCTCAGGAACTCTGAAGTTCCTCAAAGGAGGGGGCTCCTCCAGGGCTTGATGGGGGCGGCATGGCACAGTCACCAGGGGTTTCTCTGAGTTCAGATGATTGAGGAGGGAGGGCCCAGGGGCGCCGAGGTCCAGGAGAGGGAGGGATGAACTTGTTTTTTTTAACAGCCTCGCCAATCTGGATCATGCGTCTCCTTGGCTGTGGAGACTGAAGACACACAGAAGACCTTTCTGTTCCTGCTGAGTCCCACAACAAGTCAGACTGTCCTAAGACTACTACAAAGAGAAAAAATTAACCTGCTATTCACAGACCTCAGTTACAGGGACTCCCAGGTAGTTCTGCAGGATGAGGTAGAGCTATGCTGCACACTGGCGGAAGCACTTGTCCACCTCAGAGAAGTCACACCTGACCTTCATGTTTTCGAAGCAGGACTTCAGTGTCTCCTTCGCCTCCTCCTAGTCATCCTGCTTCATGATTCCTGTGCCCTGGAAGGGAAAATCCTAGGAAAATGGGGAGAGAGAATCAGGCAAGATGTCCTGACCATGTCTGCTGCTGTCAAACCAAACCTCCATTATCAGAGCTCCCGTTGTGTTGCCCGTTGTCTTCACTGTTTTAATTTTGGGATTTGGTAAAATTTCTTATCATATCCTCTGTGAAACTTCACTAACTCAGTACCAACTCCTGTACCAGAGAGAGAGAACAAAGACAGTGAATCATCATCATACCTCCACAGCGCCAGACAGGAGATGCAACCTAGGGGTGGAACTGTGGTATCTCTAAAGCCAAAAGAGAGGGGGAGGGGGGTCACCCCCCTGTTAATAGAGCCAATAGAGAGACAGAGACACCCCACTGTTAATAGAGCCATTAGAGAGAGGGGGAGTAACCCCACTGTTGCCATCGATGACCAAGAGTCTCACCACCCACTCTATGATGCCCGCTAGTGGTGATCTATAAGCGGTGTGTCTTTCAGCCAACCACTTGAAATAACAGCAGGCTGGTGTCCCAGCCCAGCTCCTGTCTCTCTCCCCTTGGATCTGGGAAATTTCCAGGTTGAGTGGGGTGACGCAGGTATCTTGGAAAGCTGAGGGGGTCAGGAGAGTCGCCCCAGCCCCTGTACCGCCCTGATACCACAGTGTAAGCTGGACAAGGGGAGGGGTTTCAGGGACTCACCAATCCCACATATGCTGCCTCCGATCCAAACTTGGCCAGGACCTCATCGTACAACTCCAGGCAGTCAAGCTGGATGGAAGACATCGCATTCTGAGCCCAGGTCCGCACCCAGCTCTCCTCAACCTAGAGAAGCCCCTCCAGTTCGACCCGCAGGCCCTCCCCGAGCCACCACAGGGCAGCCGGGGCCTTACCTACACTCTTACCTACAGTTACACTATAACTAACACTTACACAAATACTGCCAATATTACAACAGTAACACTGCAATTAAGGCTTACAGTTTGTATATTACTAACAATAACACAAACTTAGTAGTACACTAATAATACCAATAATAACAGTAATACTATCAAAAGAACTAACATGACAATGAGTATTAATACTCTGACACTTACACTATGATTATCACTAATATTAACATGAATACTAGCATTAAAACTAAAATTCAAAGTAGCTCTATCATCACTAATTCTCACATGAATACTAGTATTCAGTAGTGCTATCATCATTAATACTCACATAGACACACAGACACTACACATACTCATGGACACACACCCACACACATCAAACACTCACAAACACCCACACACCCACAGACACCACATACGCTAATAGTGATAAAAACACAGCACTCACAGATTTCTGTTCGTTGGTCTGGACTCTAGAAAGTTCTAAAGTGCTCTAGAAATTTGCAAGTGACTCTGGACCTCAACACCTGTTGATGGGTCACTTCTGTCAGACACAGCATTGGAGCCCAAGCCCACCTACACACACATTCACACACACTGACAGATATACACCCACACATTCACACACATTATGACATACTGACAGACACACAACCACACACTCACATACATTCACACAAACACTACACACACTCACAGATACAAACTCACAGACACACATTCACAGACACACACATAGACACAACACACACTCACAGGCACCACACACATTTATACACACAATCAGACACTCACACACATACAGTACTCGCACACATTCACAGACACACACATAGACACTACTAATACTTACAGACACACACCCACACACTGATAGACACCACACACTTGCAGACACACCCACACACACTAACAGACACACACCTGCACAATGACAGACATATCACACTGACAGACACACATTCACACACTGACAAACACCACACACTCACAAACACCACAAACTCACAGACACACTCTACACTTATAATAACAGTAATGATATCACTAAAACTAACACTACTGCTACTGTTAATACTGTAACAGTAACTCTATAATTAAATTTAATATTAACATTAATATGACCATTAAAACTAAAATTATCAGTAGTGCTATCATCATTAATACTCACATGAACACTAGCATTAGTAAAACTACCAGTTGTACTCTCACTAATATTAACATAAATACACTAGCATTAGTATTAGTTGCTGTCCGTGACGTCACACCACTCTTTGTGACGAAGGCGAGACATCTAGCCAGGCACAGTGATGTGCCACGTGTCGCCATGGTTACCATACTTATGATTTGTAAACAAATGGAAAATGCATTTAAACTGTTACTTACACAAATTTATTAACTTTGAATATAATTTTCTAGCTCTAGGATACAATTCCTAAATAATAATTTGAATAAATCATTCTTTAATTTCAGATTGAACATTATTAACACTAAACGCAAGTTAATTAATCGATTTTGACTCTTTTCTAGATTTTAAAATGGGTCAAGAATGGGAAAAGAATCAGTGCTCACCAATCGGTGAACTTAATCGATTATTCTATGTTTTTTTAGTTGAATTAATTGCTTGATAAGTGATCAATAACTCTCCTCCGTGCGCTCTGCGCGTCTCCCGCGGTCTCGCTTTCCGATTCCGGCGCTCTGCCTGGTGTCTGTGACGTCACAGCGCTCTTTCTGACAGAGCAGAGCACGTCTCCGCTGGAGACGACTCCTGTCCGGAGCCCGGAGGGCTTTTCTTACAGATATAACATCTCCAAAAACAAACCACACCGGGCTGTTAAGAGAAGCGATTCATAACAGCAGAAGGAGGAGAATGACAAACCAAGAAATGAAATTCATTAAACACTAACAGAAAAAAAAATGTTTACTTCACAGAATAATGCGTTATAAAGCATACTCCTGTGGAGCAGAAGAGAAAGAGAAGGAGCACAGGTCTCTATAATAAGTGCTTTTAAGCATTTTACACGAATCTCCATAGAATAGAAGCCAGGAGGATCAGACTCCTGATCCTGGAGGTTGAAGAGCAGCTCTTGGTTTTATTTTCACTCGATCTCTCAGTTCCTCAGCCAGTTTGATTATTTAATTAACTATATAACTGTTATCAGACTCTGTTTAACTGTATATTTATAAGACTCCACATGAGAGACGTGTGGGAGACGCTGAATCCCAGGGCTGGTGTGGAATCACACACAGACAGGTCTTCTGTGTGATCTGAGTCCCACTGCTCAGAGCTACAAACTTGTCAACTAGTCACTATTGTAGACACGACCATCAGTCTGCTGCTGCTGATAATCATATTACACTTATAAGAGTGACAACACTGCTGTTCATTAAATAAGTAAAAATAATAATAAGAGATAATCACATATTGCTCAATTGTCAGTCAAACACTTCTGACAGATAGGTTTATTCCATGCTGAAAAAAAGAAGAAAGAGAACACAACGTTTCGTTCGTGGAGCCTTCTTCAGGTGTGAGAGAGACAGGGCAGTAGGCAAAGGTAAAGTAGTGGGAGAACAAAGGCTGGGAGGGAGGAGGAGTGAGAGGCGGGAGCAGGGGACAGAAAGAGAGGCCAATCAAGAGGTGTGAAGTCAGAATAGATGTAGAGAGGTGTGACAGAAAGAGGGTCTTGGAACAGCTGTGAAGAGACGGAATGGTGGTTTAGTGAGAGAAGCGGGCAAGTGGCCCAGGGAGGAAGAGATTTTATCTGTTTCTCTACTGTGCATGTTTAAATCCACTTAATATTGAATATTAATATGGAATTTTACAACTAAGGCTAAATTTTGGTAGCTGAAACAGAAGTACTGTATAGTACAATTTTGTTTTGATTTGAACCAATGTTTGCACCTCAATAATCCATTCGTCATCGAAAGAAGCAAAGGCAGATGTGTATTGAATCTCACGACGATCCTGTTCTCAATCCGAAAGAAAGGTTTAATGTGATCCCACTAGAAAAAGAGTCAATTTCTATATCTAATGATGTCCCTCAAACATTTTGTAATATCTCTGGGAGTGTATACTGTAGAAGCCTGGTTAACTGCTTAAATTCAAACTAAACAGGACTATGGGAATGAGATTTGATTTTGAACTGGGATTTAAATAAATAGAAACGTTGCACTACATTGTGCTTTATTTAAGACAAAAGGTGGGCTTCCTGTGTTTTCGATTACTCAGTTGTAAGAGCGGAGGAATATAGTGGAAACAGCTGGGAACTATTTGTTCTCTGGTTTGAATCTGTCTGGAAGAAAGGTGTTTTTTATGTTCTTTAATCAGAAAGTGAAAATTTGTCATTCACTTAGTTGTCCAACGAAAGCTGAGTAAACGGTGAAGCAGAGCCTCTTGTTCTGAATTCTTCTAACATTTTCTAGGCTTGTAGACTCCTCACTCTTCCTAAAACAAAGTGCCGCAGATAAAGATACAGTAGTTGTCGGGAGTTTAGGTCAGTGGTAGAGCACATACAGTACAGTACCTTGCATGTATATGGCTGTTTTCAATCGCCGGCGTCTCCACTCTGGATTTCTTCCTAAGCGCGATATCTTTCCTTACTTGTGTGTGAATTTCAGCGCAACACATAAAGCCTTCGTCTGTTTTATAAAGATTCTATTTTAAATCAATTAAAACAAAAGAAATACTAATTAAATACACATAGAAAACACATGTATCTAATTAGAACATTTGGGCAATGTATTACTAGCAGTTGAGCTGAGCTCAAAGTAGAGCAGTTGATATTGTTAAACCACGTATTGTTTTTGAATGACGCTACTAAGCACTGGCACGGTGTTTGTGCAGTCCTTCCCAACCTTTCTATCGACTGGATGAGTCTCCTGTTCCATCTCCAATTCTTTCCGCACATTTCGCCTGTTTCACCACCATTATCATTAGACTATAGCCACTAATACGAGAATACTGTTCTGAAAGACTGTCTTAAATAATAATGTTGAAAAGGGTAATGATAAGAGTTTTTTTTCATTAAGGTAACCGTACATTTGCCTGTATAGTACAACTTATTATCTGTATCTGCAAATCCCCAATATTAATGCTGTCTCCTGAGAAACACAAGTGTAGAGTCAAATCATATTAAATCATACAACAAATCTATTCAATTAACACTCCTATGTGACAGAACACATTTAAGACTTACACCCCTTTAAATATGTATTTCCTTCATTTCAGTTCTCTCCCCGGGATACCTGAAAATTCATTATAGCATAATAAAGTCTGTGCATGCATTACCTGTAATACAGCTACTAATAAAGATAACATTAAACTTCATTATTAAGATATCACGCTTTTATTAATAAAATATGTATTGATAAAATTCCTTGTGAATAATTGTAGTGTCTGGAAAGCAATTGTTCATTACTTAATGACGATATTATTTCCACTACATTCAGGACAGTTCCAATGTGATCTATTGTTCCGCTTAGTCTGCTTAGTCTCCTACTTTAGTAACGTCTAATGGGCAGCAGCTGTTATTTTAGGGTTGTTGCAATTGAGAAGAGGTTTGGTACAGAGCTGCTGACAAATTTCAGCAGCCAGTTTGTTTCAACTGACCCGTTGTAGCTACCAATCAGAAGCAAGGAGAAACAAACATTAGTTTAGCCTTTTTTTAAAAAAAAAGGAAAACAGAGTAGTAGTTTATGTGGTAATTTCAGGTACAATGTATGAACTAAAGTTAACTAGTCCCACAGTAATGCGTGGGGTCCTATCAAGAAAAAAATAGTTGTAACCCGAAAACACAACAAACACAAAACGAGAAGTCTTCCGGGAACCTAGGTAAATCCCTGTAGTAGTCTAGCAACTATAAAAAACAACCAAATGCAACAACTTCAAAAGAAAAAGAACATTTAAAAACAAATCTGGGGAACAACAAAAACAGAACCTAATGCAAGAGCTTTATCAAGTCTTCAGTGCTCCACTCATCTCAGTAGACCTCTCTCATATATTTGTGTGCAAGTCAACTGGAGGTACACATTCCATGCTGAAAAGAGAAGGAAACACAATGTTTCAGCTGTGGAGCCTTCTTTGATTGTGACTCGAAATAAACCTTTACCTTTACTTGTTCGTTTGATGTTAATTTATCTCCATCAAATACCTAAGAGTATCTAAACTCGACAGTTGCTTTCAGTAGCTAAAGACACTGCTCCAGGTGAGGCTTGAACTCACAACCTCGGCATGACTCCGCTGTGTACTGCTGTATAAGTACCACGCGCTGACCGATTGCGCCACTGGAGCTGAACAAGTTGTGCTCCTCATACAGACTGACGCTGCAGAAACACAGGGTGAAACCAGTTTCGGTTGTGGATCCATCTCCAGATGTGGAAAAGGAACAGTAAAATAGCAAGGAAAATACAAGAAAAGAAACTGAAAGAATTGTGCTAACAGCAAAGGGGGACGGAGGGAGGTGGTCGGACAAGAAAATCAACCCGGCGGATTATTTGTAGCGACATTTTTTGAGTCAATCAGCACACCGAGTAGTCCAGTAAAGTGACAATAATGGAGAACTAGCTGACGCACCCCGTCGTGAAGACCCTCTGTAAGGTGATTACACGTTTCATTTTCAAGTCGCCTCCTTTACACGCAATTGCAGCCCCGACACTGAGAGAAAGCATGAGAAATGGCTTCAATTTCAATGTAAAAACTCACCATAACACGGACTTACACTGGGAAAAGGTGTTGCACTTTATGCTTATTGCTACAGCCTTCCCCCCGGTTATGAAAATGTCTCACAGTTCCGACACTGATGTGTGAAAGACAATGTAACAGACTATCAAAATCCTGAAGTACAAGAAATTTTAATGCACCAATTTTTTTAATATGTCCCTCTGATCCTGGCATGTCAGAATACATTTCGAAAAAGTATGGCATGAATTGCACGAATTGCAATGGCACAAATTGTTGAGAATATCACTGACCTTGCCGATATTTGCAGGGGATACGAATGTTTTGCACATGTTGAACTACAACACGTAAAAATTGAGCTCCTTAGTCATTATCACCGGGAATGTCCAATAATGACGAACATCAGTAGCTTCAAGGAAACTTAGACTCGCACATGGAGTTTTATCTTGGAATGGAGGGTGGGAGAATTCATTTAGACTCTCGTTGCTCATTAGCTAAACTATATGACACAGCTAAAAATAGCTAAAAATATGACACAGATTTGTTCGAGAAACTTGTAATCACCTTAAAAAGAGTCTTCTTGAAGATGTGAACCAGCTAGCTCTCCACTGTCAATTGACAGGACTTTAGAAGAAACTGTTCTCATACAACCAACATAAAATTACACATCTTAAGGAACATGAAGAGAAATCCATGTACTAAATAACATAAAACTGTCGCTGCAAATCATCACCAAGCTGTTTTATGTGTCTGACCACCTCTTTCCTACTTTGCAGCAAGCACAATTCTTTCTGTTTCTTCATCGCTATTTTACTGTCTCTTTTCCCCACATGGAGATGGATCCACAGCCGAAACTTTAGGTCGGTTCCTGTTACTCTGTCCGATTGAAAGAGCTGTATTAAAGGCACTCCCACCTCTGCAGGAAAGTTATTGCTGCTCTCAACACAATATACTGCAGTCAAATGTGATAGCGATACTGTCACTGCGTGTGGGCCACGTGTTCCTGCTGTCAGCCTATTATGTCATGTTCATCCACACCCAGAAATATTACTGCTGTAGCACAAGAGTTATATAGGCGCAGTCGAGAGCGCATGAATCTCTTAATCTCAGAACTGTGGGTTCAGCTCCCACATTGGGTCCCTCTGTGTCAATTTGATCCCCCCAATTCTCCTAGCATGACCCGATGGCGTAACAGTGATACCCAGTGCCTTATGACCTTTGCGTAATTCAGCTTTCTTTCCACTTGATTCAGATTTTGATCTGAAATCATCGGCCAAACAAGAGTTTGTCTAAATCAAGGGTGATTCGCTCACAAGCAAGTATTAAACACTTCAGCATTTTCTGTTCGAATACCACACTTTGTCAAAACACTGCCGCTTCTTAAGCTACCAAGTAACGGTTTTTGAGCACGCGTTGTATTGTAAATACTTATATTAAAAAAGCATAAATTCACATAATGGAATTTGGACGGAACAAAGTAGTCCAGCCCCTATACAACATTACATACCCACTGATTAAGTTTAAAACTACAGCAACAGGAGTAACAATAATGGCAACAACATCTTTGGAGTTCGGCATTTCATTTATTCTGCAGAAACATCGTATCAGAATGAACTGCCCGGATAAAAGAATAATTGCGGCTTCAGATCGTTTTTACAGAGCAGTGCGTTGTTCTGTTCATGCTGACTACACGCTTTAAATATATGTCATTTATTGCAAGCATTGCTTTTCCAGGTTTTTCTGAAATTCCTCGCATTTGAGACAGCACTAAAATATTTCATTCGCGTCGCTGAATACATCGTGGAAACGGTATTTGCCATTTTGTTATTCGGTTCTGAAGTTTGAAAATGAAAATGAAACGGGGGTCACTTCGTAGCCTTGAAAGAAGTCCAAGCAGCATAAAAACCCGAGGATTCTCACAAATTTCTTCTGCTGTTTTTATAATTCGGACTTCAACATTTGAATGCATACGTTACTGCTGCTAATCACATTCACGTGTTCACGAAGCTTTTTTCTGTCCATTATGTTGTTGCTAAGCAGTTTCTCCGTTTTCCTCGTATTGTGATTGTCAGCGAGCACAAGACTGAAACAGTGTAAAGACAGGGTAAAACGCCTGACTGTCGGGAGTGGGATTTGAACCCTCGCCTCTATCTGGAGAGCGGAACACAAAGCTTAAAAGACACGAATCTATGAATCTGCTGTTCTAAACCACGCGCCTATCCTGAAGAAATGTACGCCGAATGCACCAGTTGCATCCGATTTTCCGTAACTTTAGGACGATTGACACGACTGGACGAACACAATTTGTGGCGTTTAGCATGACATAGTCTTGCAGGCAGACAATGTTTTGTCCCACTACTTATATAATTCTATCGTTTACTCGTTTTAAAAAAACACGGTGTTCTCGTTCCTAATCAGATTTTTAGTGCTTTCGGACGTTACTTCCAACCTAGACTGACAGCTCACCCGATCTGTTTGTGATCAGACCATGGAGTGGGGGGGCTGTACCAAATGCCCGTTCCTTCCCAATGCTGAGACGATCATTCGGAAGATGGGTGTGAAGAGAGACAGGCTTTGTCGACTAAAGAACAAGACAGGATATACAAGAACACTCATCACTGGCAACAGTTACATTCTTTTACTATAGAGACTCCTACTTTGCGTGTTTTTTAAAGACACTGAAACTCAAGGAAAGTGGTGACAAATGAAACAGGTGGAGCTTGAACCCACGATCTTCGGTTTACGAAACCGACACCTTACCACTTAGCCAACGCGCCTTCAAGCAAACAGGCTACTAATGTTGTTCAAATTATTTGTTTCTGAATCTGTTTTACATCGCCTGGAGGCAGCAACAACAACAAAAAAGGGATTCTTAACAAGGAGATACGCGGCAGCGGTGTGATTCCAACAGATGCCCCTGAAGAGACTGGAGCTTTAATCCAGCTCCTTAGAGCGCTCGGCCGCGTTACTCTCGACAGCGGCTCTTCAGTTCTTGTGGTCTGACCTAGTGGTGTTATGACGCGTGGAAGCGACTGCAACTTCATTTTCTGAGATGCTTTCTCTCACGTGGTGAAATCTCGACTTTGGCACCTCTGGATATAGTTATTCTGTGGAGCAGGCTTTCAAACCTGTGCTTATAGCGCCCTTGAAGTCATTTTATTTTTACAGGAAGACGTATTCCAAAAGACGCATTCGTACTGGATTTGACTGGGATTCTGAAATACTTCTTGCAAAGGTATTCAGACGTTCTTGAACCTATAATAAAAAACAGACCTGAAACTCCATAGCTTCCAATCTCTGATGTTACTCTCCTTAAACTCGGACGTGATGTTCTGCAGACGTGCAGTGTCCCTTTACTCTCGTGTTTTCAAAACGGCCTCCGTTGTCGGGCGCAGTAGAAGTGGAACTGGCCTGACTGCACAGGAAAGTACGGAATAATAAAATGTTTCTACGGCTCAAACATGTCCCTTTAGACCCTCGTCACGTCTCTGTGAAGAAGGGGCAGGTAGAGAGATTTTACAGATGCTCATGATGTTTCGCACGGTATGTTACCTGTTGAAGTGTCTCCCCAGTGGGCAAAAGATGTAGAATATAAGTCTATTAAATGCATACCTTAGAATTATAAATGTGGTCCATAATTTGTCTAGAATGAAATTCTAATATACGTATATCATTATACGTCAATTACACATCTATGATTATATGTCCATTATACATAAATGGTTGGAGTTCTAATATACGGATTAGTTTAGCGGACTATTATACATATATGGCTGGAGCTCTATTATACAATATATAGTTCTATTATAACATTAACTGTAGAGGACTATTATACACATATGGATAGAGATCTATTATACATCAAAGATTTTAGTTTTAGTTTTAAAAGTTTTATAGGCACAGAAACAAGTAAATCAAGCCAATGATTTGGTTTAGAAATTTATTCTGTAAATATACAATCATTCACACCTGAAAAATATCTAGTTCAAATTATAGTACATTATATACAATATTGTAATCAACATATGGCTAATCATCAACTGCTACTAGATCTTCACTAATCAACCAATCAGACATACCCATTACACATTTTCAAACATTAACTGCACTTTTCTGCAGTCTTTGCTCAGTCCTAGAATACAAAATGACCATATTTCAAAGTTCAAAAGTTGTAGTAACTTTTTAGAACATGGAGCTTTTTGTAAAACACTTTATTTTGGCATTAAAAGATCAGCAAGATTATACATTATAAACTAAAAATAAGAAAGTATGCCAGAGATGGATCCTATTAATCAGATGTAAGCTGTCATATAATGACCTATCTGTAAACTGGAATACTAGTAGTGGATATTTTCCACACCACAGAGAGAATATAATATCATACAAGTAGGTTTTGATTGTCCATATTGTCAAGGACTCGCTTGTGTGTACAGAACTCTTCCATTGTGCTCAGCCTCTTGATGTGGAATTGGGAGTCCACCTGTTCTATACACTTTCCCACACAACTCAGTTCATCCTCTGATCTCTATCAGGAGACCCAATACCCGAAACTCTGAAATCATTCACATTTTGTATCAGCATTTGAAAGGAATTAGGTCAGGATTTTCTTACACTATTGTTACATTAGCATAACTGTAGTGTTGCTAATGTGCTGCATGTAATTTATAATCCTAAAAATGTTAAATTTCCACATTTGCAGTTGATTTTGTATGATCTGCACTTTCACACTATTTTTATGTGCCATTTATTGCTTATTAACATACTATTTTTAATCAAAATAATATTAAGTAAGACCTGTATGTATTCAAATAGTATTATTACTATTTATACTTACTCATCAAAAGAGGATTGCTCAGAAAAACATATTTAACCTAAATGGCAAACAACGAATATCAGCAATGCATTGTGGTATATAACCGGAAAAGAACTGTGTTAGATATGTTTTCAATTTCAATTATATATGCATTTATTCATGTTGATGATATTACAGTTGAAATTTAACCATGGTGGGAATCCCTCCCTGTCATACAGGAGAGTGGGGTTTGATTCTTGACAGGGAGCTAAGGAGCTTTTTCTACAACCTGTTTACAATTTAAACTGTAGTGTGAGACACCTTTCTTCCTACAGAAATCTATTTTTTTTTTAAATGAGATGAATTTGTTATAACAACACAAAACATCAAAGTGAATCTGCTTTTCAGCAACCCCTTGGCTTCATGGGAATTTTGTTTTTTTGACAGCAGGGTCATTTGCAAAATTAAACAAGGAATTGATTCACTCCTGTGAAATACTGTATAAAATGGAAGATGGGTTTGATATGGAAACAACTACACACATTTTAGTTTTTTTTTCCAATTGTACTCCCATCAAAGTGACATAAGAAAAGTCATTGTCAGAAGTGGGATATGAAAACAGGCCACCAGGGGAGACTGATGTAATAAGTGCACCAGAAATATATTGAAAACAAATGGGCTGTCACTAAGAGAAATAGAGGTCCCACCATAAAACACCATAAGGAGTGCAAAACATGTTAAGTTATTTCTGTACTTCATCAGCGTCGGTAAAAGAGGGACTCAAGGACACAAAAAATCTAGTTTGGGATTCGGGATGAGAAAGGGAAGTGTGACTTTAGATACAGGGCGTTGCAGAGAGGAACAAATGGCGCAATGAAATAAAATGCCAAAACCCCAGATTGAACCAGGGACCTTTAGAGCGTCAGTCTAAGGCTTTCTCAGCTGAGCTATTTCAACCTCTGTGTATGATCCGACCTCTGCTGTCTGCAGTAGCCTCTTAAAGTTCCAGCATGAATGCATGAAGAGGAGTGGTAGAGTGTTACTGCAACATCATTCAGAAGGGAAGTGATCCGGCTCAGCTCTCTGAGGTCTGGTAGATACATCTTCCTCATGAGTAATGTAGGTTCAACTTCTTCAGGCTGGAGGAAGGGCTTGCATTTCGGCAGCAGTGACTGACTGAGTAGTGACTTCTAGGACCTGGTCTTATCAGGTTGCTTTGCCAAGTTTGTCAGTTCTGCTGAAATGACCTGTCTCTAGGAAATTTAGGAAGCAGAAGAATGACTATCTGAAAGGTGACATGATCTGCTGGCTGTTTGACGTGGTCACGAATGACACAGGAAATGCGAGTTCTTGCAATAAGACAAAACAAGATCCATAAAACACTGGCAGAAGTGCAAACTGTGAGAGGATAAAAAGACACCTGTTTCTGCCCGATTTCAAACAGGGGATCTTGCGCATGTGTGATGAACGTGATAATCACAATATTACAGAAATGACAGCAGCATTGAACGTGTCAAGACGTAAAAGATTGTTAATTCACTTCAAATACTCACAGTGTCTTTATTCTGCTGTAATAATTTACTGTGCTCATCAGGCAGTAACAAACCTGTTACCTACACTGTTCCCAGAACTGGATAGGTGACTCCACATTCTACAGCTCTCTAGCATAGAGGAAGTCAGACTACAGAAATGGAGAAAATCTCCTCTTCGAAAAGTCTTCCTCGTTAGTATAGGACCTGTCACCTGTCCCCACCTGTCACGCGGGAGACCGGGGTACATCAGGACGCGCATTGAAGTGAAAGCAGGAAGCGCTGCGACATGCACTGTGCAGATCCCGCCACACTAAGAGGTGAGTGGGTCTGTTCGATCACAGCGCTAGGTGAATCCCCAATCCCCTTTTGTGCGTGGCAACAAAAGAAGTCTGTTTCCACCCGGTTTCGAATGAGGGACCTTTCGCTTGTGAGGCAAACGTGATAATCACTACACTACAGAAACAGTGGCAAACTTTGCCCCGTAGCCCAGCGCTGAGCTTCGCCAATGCGATTCAGCTGCTTCCAGTGCCTTTATTGAAGTGCGCTGATGGACCGTGCTCTCTCTCCAGAGACCAGCACGCCTGTCATGGACTGAGCAGGAAAGGCGGCACCACATTCTACAGCCCTCTCCACGCAATCTACGAAATCGGGCTACTGAAGTGGAGAAAATCGCCTCTCCAGAAAGTGCAAATATCATCTTGGAGAGTATAAATCCTATTGCCGAACGTCAGCCCTGTCTACCAGAGTAACCCTCCCACCTCCTGCAACGATGATCAGCTCGTCTCACACGCGAGAAGTCTTCCTTGTTGGAAACAAGCGCCCCCTCTTCTCGCGCGTTTTGCACATTCGAGTGGTTTTAATGCGGCTCCTTCGTACACGGTGCTGATCTTTTGGAAAGCAGGAGGCAAAACTGACACGTTGCTATACCGGGAGTCAAACCCAGGCCGCTTGGGTGAAAACCAGGAACCCTAACCGCTAAACCATATGGGAGCGAACAACCCTGCTGTTCCGGGCATCATGCAAGCAAACTACATAAATATGAGAAAACACGCAAGAGAGTTGTCACTCAGAGTGTCGAAGGGTCGATGTATACTGGGGCTCAGTTGAAATGCAACGTCAGGACTTTTCCGAATTATGTCATACGAAGAGAGCACAGCCTTTTCCGCCCTGTCCCGTGTGTCTCGGTAACTCTCCGTGATTGTATAGTGGTCAGTACTTTGCGTTGTGGCCGCAACAACCCCGATTCAATTTCGGGTCACGGCAGAATAGGGGCGTCTGCTTTTATTACTTGCACGAATGAAGGCAAAAAAAAGCCAATCGATGTGAACGAACGGCGCTTTACAGAGGAGTACTGCCTGACTGTATCGTTGATGAACGACAGAGGCCACTCCGACCTCTTCTCGGTTTTCTTCAATGACTTACTAAGTATCTTCTTCACATTCGCCCATGCAGGGGAAGCCAGTTACACCAAAGGAAATGCAGGAAAGTGCAATTCAAGCAGAGACCAGGAGGGACTTGTTTACACCGAGAGCGGTCGGAGAATGGAACAATGCGCCCAGCCCTGTTGCTGGAGCCGATTCTTGATGAGATCTTGGGCTCACTAAGAGGCCCCCGCTGGATCCTTATCTTTCTGTTGTTCTTGCAGGTCCTGCGCTGCTTTTGAGCCGACAGAGCTCGTCCTGGTCTGTCGGCACAGCCCAATTGCAAATGATCGGCTCCGCATACAGAAGGAACGTGCGTTTGGTACAAGAGCGCATGAAGGCACCGGAAATACATTGGGTACAAATGACCGGTCGCTCAAGACCTCTGTGAAGTACAGGAGCGTGCAAAAAGAGGCTGTTTCTCGAATTCTACAAGAGTGGGGAATTCTACAAGGCAGCGCCACATTTTACACATTCTACTGGGCCCGATTTCTCCGGTTCGAAACCGGGCGGAAACAGGCCTGTTTCGTTTGTCGCCACACACACTGTTTGGGGATTCGCCTAGCGCTGTGATCGAACAGACCCACTCACCTCTTAGTGTGACGGGAACTGCACAGTGCATGTCGCAGCGCATCCTGCTTTCACTTCAATGCGCGTCCTGATGTACCCCGGTCTCCCGCGTGACAGGTGGGGATACTCGCCACTATACTAACGAGGAAGACATCGCTCTCTGCTTAGTGTGCAAAACACTTACTTGCAGCATTGTGGGTGCTGTGGTTTAAATGCTATTGGTTTGTGAACAGAATCCCCCTATCCCAGTGCATTGTGCCACATTAAATAAACGCACGAGAAAAAAGAGATTCAGAACGCAAAGCTGTGTCAGTGTTCTGTGTAAAAAATCGGTTTGAACATCATGGGAGCTGTTTTTAATAAGCTGCTGAGTAAAGAATATTTTAATCTTCCTGCTGTCAGTAGTATTGTGAATATAGTTGACTCTTACCTGAATAAAAACAGGACGTAAAGGAAGGGTTTCAGAATTCAGACAAAGCTTTATTCCCGTGCTTACAGTCTGGGTAATTGGAGACTGCGCTATTCTGTTGCCTATGGTCATATACGGGTTTTTCGCATGAAGCCGTATTGAACAGTATTTCTCGCGTTGTGAACTTGTGTATACAGCGGTCCCCCGGGTTCCAGTTAGTGCGTAATTACGCATCGATGAAAAACCGGAGGTTTAAAAAAAGATAATTAGCTCACTGATACTTTGATGTAGAGGCTGTGGAAATATCCATATGTCGTGGCCTTTAAAATGCATTTGGTTTGAAGGCGTTCTGTGCTTCCGTTGCGAAGATATGGACAAAAGAATATTCGTGCTTGGTCAAAAAAATGTCATACTGTATAAACGAAAAAGTAAATGCTGAGAAAGCATTCACAATGTATTTTATACACAAAGCAAGTATTCTCGCGATTCTAAGAGGTTTCGTGTAAACGCTACAGGCGTCCCAAAATCGTTTTCGAACTTCAAGCTAACTTTAACCCGGTTGAGCCGCGCCTGCAGCTCCCTGAGTCTTTTGTTATATAATCTCAGAACCCGAAGACACCCAGCGTCTCCAGCCCGTGTTGGAGATTTACAGTTCAGAAAACTGCTGTCTCGAGCAGAAACTGATCTTCCTGCTTTGGTTAAGGTTATCGGAATCGGCGGCTGCTGTGGGGGTATAGCGCTTGTATCTCTCTTCTCTGGCTAAACACTATCTACTGTAAAGTATAGAAATAGACAGAAGATGAAATACAACTACAAATACTTCAGTAAGGCCGAGTAGATAGGAAAGTTTAAATCAAATGTTCTATAAATCAATTTGCCTATATTTTCGAACTCTCTGTTAGAGCTCTGATATAATCCTCTCTGCTCCTGCCGCTGTCACTCTGCATTCCGTAGGGCTACAGGTTGATTTCACAATGCCACATTTAATTAAATACAGGAGGAACCGCAAGGAAAACAATGTGTTTTAATAAATCTTCTTCTGGATTTATATTTCGGTCTTTCACCTTTGAATCCATACCTTGGCTGTAAATATTTACTCGATTACAGGCATCCCAAAAAGTTCTTAAGGCAGAAATCGAACCCTATTTGACTTTCTGCTAATAACGTGTAAGTGTTCACAAAGCATTTCCCTGCCCATCATGTGCCCGCAAACCGGTTTCTCCGTCTTCCTCTTCCTGTCATTGTCAGCTAGCACAAGAAGACGGAAAAAATGCAAGACAGGGAAAAGGGAGCGACTGTCAGGAGTGGGATTTGAACCCACGTCTCTATTCAAAGACCAGAACACCCAAGCAAGGGAAAGACACAAGTGCTTGTATCTGGCACCTTAGACAGTTCAGCCATCCTGACAAGCTACTTAAGTCATTGTGAACCAGTAGTTCACAAAAGTGAGAAATTCGTTGCTGGAGAAGCGCCACGTTCCCTGTTGTTGCCTAAACGTATTGCGGAAATCAAATATTCGGATCGATTCAGAATGTGCTTTACAGCCTTTGTGTAATATTTTAAATTGTTAAAAACAAAGTGTGTACTGTGTACTACGTTTAGGACTAGTTAGTGTGGTAGAATATGGAGATCATCTCCAGCTCTGAGCTCAACTGCAACAAGAAGTCGTGCTGAACAAGTGAGAACCCAGCTGATCGTGTGCTCAGTGTGGTGCTCAGGACTCAGGAGCATTGTTGTGGTTCTAATTTGCACAAACTGCAGGGGCTCTGAATCAGAACATTTCAATTGATCTATTCAGTAAGTTAAAATGCAGGACACGTTAAAATAGGATTATTACTTTGTCTCTGTCCTATTTGTATATAACTGAACGTCCCTTACATTTTTAAGGACACATACCTACTAATGCGATACTCATTGCAAATAGTCCCAAAACAAGCACGTCCGGCAGCTGCGGGGTTGAAGGTGAACATGTATCGTATTCTAATGGCTTCTATTTCCACTGATGAATGAGACAGATTCACAAAGAGATCCTTCACACGATTAAGCGAACACATTGCCTTTTCTGTCTGATGTAGAGGCTACATTTGTGTCAGCAGTACTATACAGGTAAGTCGAATACACTTTCGGGGGCTGCATCTGTAGAGCTTCATCTAAGAGGATTGTTAGAGCACAGTTACATTCACCCACGCAACTTATTCTATGATCATCTAAGAGGATTTTTTTACTTTTGCACACGGTTACATTCGCCCACACAACATATAATCTCTGAATGTCCAATGGCTCAATAACCCTGTTTTCCCCTGGGAACCACTAGTGTACAGTCCCATCCCGTTCAAAAATATAACAGATATACTCAATTGATATATTCAATTAACAAATATAAAAAGATATTATGAACAAGAGAACTCTTGTTCATATAGATCCAGGTTTACACAATTAATTTAATGCATACTCGAAGTGCCTGAAGTCTTGCTCTGCTGTTTTAAATATACCTCCAATGCATTTAGTTGTGTTAACTACCAAATTATTTGAACTAATTTAATGTAACAGTATATTCAGGAAATTCCGAGAAAGTCTTCAGACTTGTCGTGGCTGTTGAAGAAGCCACCTGTTGAATCTAGCCCGGGATTTCTTGAGAGAGCGTTCAGCAAGCGAGTCCACCTTCTGCACTCCGCACTGAGCTGAAAGCTGCATCGTATAAAATATCCATGGTACAACTCGAGAAAAAAATGAAGACTAAACAACGACTTTTGATGATTACAAGAGATTCAAGAAACACAACCGTCCGCACATGGGCTTGGATCCTGAACGCTTAAGTTAAAAGACAAAACGAAGGATACGAACTGTAAACTCTCTTCACGTCTTACAGTTTATGAAATAAAACAATTTCTTACTTTCTTAATAATTTCTTACTGCTGATAGACGATTTGTTGCATTTTAACAAAATCACAATTACAAACATTCTGGGTTAAACTGTTATTCACGTACTCTAGCGGAGAGAAACGTTAGTGTCTTCAGCTGTGTGAGCCCATTTCTAAAAAAAATAAAAGTTATATGAAATTAATTGTTCTACTTTTTAGGCTTGCATAGCCTTATGAATGTTTCGGTTAAATCTTTTTTTCTGTAGTAATTTCAGTTGATATTAAAATTAGTCATGATTTACAATTTTTGGACATGGTTCATCTTAAATAATTTTGTAATTAGTTTCAGTTTTGGAAAATCGCACCCAGAAGCTACCAAAACTGGTAATGTTCATATAATGTGTAATGCAATAGCAGCATTTTGGGTGGGAAAACAAAAAGTATTTCTTGGTTTGAATCCCAAGACTTCATAAGCGGCGTTCGAGGACTTCTCACTTCAGATAAAGGTGTCAATACATCGCACATTTTTACTCAATCAATATCAGCAGTGTTATCGCTACCGAACGCTAAATATAGATCCTGGCAATACTTCGTGAAATCTTCGTAAGAAAATCCAAAATACCACGGGAGCAATCAAATGTATACGCTTCTTTTGGATCGAGAAGAGGATAATTATGAGACTCAAAACATGCCTGTCTTTTCTTTTTTCGAGGACACATGGATTATTGAGGTGTAAAGATAGGTTTAAAATCAAAATTATCTGCTATTGCTGCTGTTTCTTTGATAGTTTCTTCAAATCCTTCAACTGATCATCGATATCGAGGAATAATATTATACAAATTGTGGTTTTCTGTTAATTGCCAATTTTATTGTAATTACATCTTCGTTTACAGATGTCTTGCATGAATCACAAGGTATAATAGTCGCCGTGCGTCCTCAGCTAAAATGTTTTAAAAAGTACGACAAAAGTACAATATGCTTAACAACATGTATGGTTATATCTATATTAAAATTAAGATATTAAAAAACAATTTTACAGTCCTAACCTAATAATGCTTGTGAAGTTTTCCAAAAAATCCGAACTGTAATTTTGAAATATTATTGCTGAGAATGCAAAGAGAGTACAAAGATCAAATTCAATGAGTGAGAATACAACAGTAGTTCACTAAACTGAGTTTCTTCCCTGAAATGATTTGCTTGCGAAGCACTAAGCAGCTTTGAACGGATCGCGGGAATCAAATATACAGATGGGTTCAGAGTGTGCTTTCCAACCTTTGTGTAACATTTTCCTTTGATAGGGCAGAGTTGTCTTCACAATCTGGGTTAAATAAAAAGGAGTGACGTCAGTACAAAACAGCTTTCCTTCTTGGGGAACAACGGTTGTGTTCCATATTTCTAACTAATTTGGTTTCAAGATCTCAATTTAGTGTGAAACATAAAAGCCAGCTCGATAAATCTCTTACACGTCATTTACAATGGCCTTTCAACTAATAGCCCGTGCAGGGATCAAACCCCAGCTGTTGGTACTAGTTGCGTAAGGCTCTGCAACATGCAGTGAAGAAACTAACCTCTGCTTCTTCATTATATACACATTGAGCTATATTTGTGAGCCTACTGTCCCCTGCGGGCTCTGTATTTGATTGCGGTACAAGACCGGCCGTGGAGGTAAAGTGAGACGGGTGTGTACATTAAAAGGCTCATAGCGTCCCTGGGAGGGCTCAAACCACCACCCTTTTTGTTAACAACCGAGCCACAAAGACTCATGTACAGCTTAACACTCCTCGGTCTCAGTGAAAGTGATACACTCCGTAAAATTTCCGGAGATTTATTTGTTTTTAAAGAAAAATCACCAACAGCGGCCGAGATCTATTGGAGTTTTTCATTCTATACTGCGATTTCTGTAGGGTACCCTGTGAAAATACGAGTTTTGACGAGAAGGGATGGACATAGAAGGTCAGAAGGCTTGGGGAATTGAACTTTAAGGTGAAGACAGCGGGTTCAGCAGCAGCAGAATCTGATCAGTATCAGTTGACTCCGATATACTTTGAAAATGAACTTGGGGATTTAGAGTCAGACGTGCTACCGTTGCACCATGGGGTACTTAATTTAAAAAAATAGAAAAAAAATCAGTGTTCCTGGATCTGTAATTGAGAACAACACCTGCACAAGAGCTGCAGAGGAAGAATAAAATGTGGTCTGGGAAGAAGAGACTCTCTTCGGAAGAGCGGCGCTCTTCACAGATTTTTTTTTTTGTGAAGCTGATTTGTCTCCTTTGGGGAATTCAAAGGCGCTGACAGTTGTGACCTCGTGGCGCAACGGTAGCGCGTCTGATTCCAGATCAGAAAGCTGCGTGTCAGCTATTGGTTTTTCAGGTTCTGCTGGTCCTGAACACGGAATTCACACCATGCAGTTGAGTTCTATCTGTACACCACATAGATAATCTAAACAAAATAGAGCAGTACAGGACACGCAGTGTGGCGCTCACACAGCGAATAGCCTTGAACACAAGAGAAAAGGCACCGTTCACATCTGCTAAACATCACGTCCAACTTTAGAGACAGCTGCATCAGAGAATGGAATCCCGGAAGTTTCAGATAACTTTTTTTAATACAGGTTCAAGCAAACCTGAAAGTTAATGAGTTTCCGGACACTTTTGTTTTATTAAAAAGTGTCTGAAGCCTGAAAATGTAATTTTAAAAAAAAAACGCTATTGTACATTAGCAGGTGCTTTTTGTAACGATTTGCTATTTCATGCTGGAAAACAAAGGAAACAGACCCAACGTTTGCTTTCAGGTGCGGTTCATTACATAATAGACATCTATTACTGAGGAGCTTGAATATAATTTACACGAGCCAGGTAGAAGTCGAACCTACAATCTTATGATCCGAAATCTGACGCGTTATTTATTAAACCGCTGGCATTTCACATAGCCTGAATTCCCCCATAGTGTGCTCAGCGCCGCTACTAGTAATGCACCGCTCCGTCTAAAATTTCAAAGTGAGAAACATGTGTTTTCTGATTTTTATGAGTTTTAAAATATAATCTCTTTAAATATGACAAGGGGTTTATGTTTCGCACTGAAATTCCGATTGATTGAGAATTCAAAGAAAGATTGTTTTCTTCCACAACACCGTATAATTATCACATCCACCAGGCTCTCCAACCTCTCCAGACCTTGCTGGGTGAGCAATTGCTCCGATAAATTAGGTCACGTATCATGTTAAATCATTTCTTCTCAACACATTTCCTGGTGCACGTTTTCTCTATGAAAAAAAGTACATTTTTCCCTTGCACGATTTTTCGTTTTTATCAAAGCGTACAGAAAGAAAAAAAAGAAGAAATAGTGTCGCAAAAGAACTCTGTCGCCCTTGAGAGATGTCAAACGCATTGGACATGAAAAATGCCAGATTAAAGCCAGTTCTCTTCGTTTCTCAGTGTCGGGGCTGCTATGTAAAAGAGGCAATTTGCTCTGAGAGCAAGTTCAGCGCTTACTGAACGCAGATGTCTCAGAGCGGTGTGTCCAAGTGGCTGTAAAAGGTGATGGTTCTCCTGTCACCGTAGCTTAGTTGGTTAAAGCGCCTCTTTATTAAACAAAAAAAAAACGAAATTCAAATCCCAGCCGTGTATTTCTTCCTTTCTTGTAGTACAGAACGTACCATTTTGGGCACTCACAAAGGGCTTGATTTCGTTAAATGCATGTGTTCATTTCCTTTCTGGAAAACTTATTTTTGATGAAATTCACACAGCTTGCGGAAAATGAAATCCAATTCTTGGTTATCAGTGCAGAAGAAATATTACCGGCTGGCACAATAAACGGTAAGAGATTTTTTTTTAACCGGAAATTTGTGATTCGAGAGCAGAACCTACAAGTCAGTCTCTGTGGCGCAATCGGTTAGCGCGTTCGGCTGTTAACCGAAAGGTTGGTGGTTCGAATCCACCCAGGGACGAATTTCTTCGGCGATGTAAAGTCGATTGGATTTCTCAGCGAAACCACAGCCATTTTAATATTTGCAACAAATGCGAGTGTTAAACACGTGTCAGGATCACCAGGAAATGTCCAATAATGCCCAACATCTTAACTCCGCAGAAAACCATATTCACCCAAGAAAAATGATCGTCGAATCGTCATTTATACTCCAGTTGAATCCTCTGCTGAAATATTTTAAAAATACAATGCAGGTTTGTTTGAGAACTTGACAAGCATTGTTACGATAGCACTGTGCAGTTGGATTTTGATATTTTGACATATTTACCTTGATTTTAAACATAAATACTATACAGTCTATTGTAATTTTAAAATATGTTAGCTGAGGATGCAAAGGGGTGAAAGGGAAAGGTCAGAGGGTATAGTAACAACAAGGTTAGGATTGGTGGAGGTGGTAGGGGTGTTGATGGTTTTTCTCTGTAGAGGATGATTGAATGTTTTATCCTTCTCTGAAGTGAGAAACTGGAAGAGTTGGGAGTTGAGAGATCTGATCAGGTTATATATAAAAGGAAGTTGATGTGGAGCTGTTAGCAGTAAAAAATACTTAATGTCTTTGATGTTGTCATCAAAGATAAACTGTAGTCAGCAAAGATAAAAAGAAAATTATCTTTGCTTACTGCCCTGTCTTTCTCACACCTGAAGAAGGCTCCACAGCCGAAATGTTGTGATTCTTTTCTTCTCTTTTCAGCATGGAATAATCCTGTTCACAATGTCACAACTCAGAAATGCAACAGTGAAGTGTTGTAATTACAAATGTACATACTGTTGGTGACATTGAGATGTTTTGGTAATGAGGAAGGAGGGACATGCAATGTTCACAGGATCAAATTTAAAAAACAATACAGTAAAATTTATTGTACTTCGGGATTATGAGAGCCTGTTACATTGTGTCTCACACCTCAGTGTCAGAATTTTGAGACGTTTTTATAACCAGGGGGAAAACACTTTAACCAAATCAGCCAAGGTGCTGTCAGAGTATTAACATCATGTCTGCGTCGGTGATTACAGCTGACTATCGCTGGAGGACAGTTCACTGTGAACAAGTCAGCCTGCATAATGAGGGGGAAGAGACTGACCTCTGTGATGCACTATAGAGTTACACTAACCTTCAATCAACTGTTCTATTCTGCATTCTACCCTAGTGGTAAATATTGGTTTCTGTGCGTGTAATATTCCTTTTTTTGTCAAATATTTTCAAGCACAGAGTTTGCTGTTGAAAATAAGCCTTGTGGTCCTCAATGTTGTGATCCTTTTCCCCCAGTGTCACCCAAATTGATACATTGTGCTTTGGCAATTCTTCAGGCTGTATTGTTTAGAGGAGCTCAGTTGAATTAGTTTGCGTAGATAAAGTATTTCTTTTCCCTTTGCAATGTTGTGGTAGCCAAAATGTAAATGTAGTGGCTCTCTGAAGGCACCAGTTCTGTAGGGTTTGGGCATTTACTGTGACAATTATTAATTGTAGCAGTAAATCACAAAGTTGATTCTTTTGATGGCTTTAGAATCCAACCATGCGACATAACTCAAACAACGCACACACACAGGTACTAATACACGAGGATACATTTATTAATACATAGAATATGCATATAAACCTAACAGATCTTATCGAGAGGGTTATCAGAATACAAAAGGTATATATTCAATCAGTTACGAAGTGTTACACATCAAGAGGACATACGTTCAGTATATCATTCATTTAGACCGTTTCGTAAATGAACTTGGTTATAACTTCTACATTAGATACTCAAAACAAGTACATAACTCTTAGGAATTAAATTGATATCAACTGGTTTGGATAACAATTGAATTCTCGAGCAGTAATGCAGTGAAGTTGAATACTCATCCAATCTTTGGGGATTCAGATCTCCTGCGGGCTCAAAGAAACAGTTGCAGGCTGTTGCTGTCCAATCCGCGCTCTCTGGCTCCGTGCCAGGCTGTGCTGTGCGGCTTGCGACGGTGCGCTGCTGATGCTCACTGACCGGCTAGTTAGTGTTGGCTTTAACTAGCAAAGTTTGCGCACAGGAGAAAAGATGACTGTGGGTCCCAGCAAGTCAGGAAGAGGACTGGTTCGTTCCTGATGAAGAGCTAGTTCTGAATAGTGATTCAGCTGTCCACAGTTCCGACCTGTTCACGAGGCTTGCTGCTGGTGCTAACCTCGGGTGGATCCTCTGGTTACTCTCTGGCAACCTCCGCTCTAGACTCTTAGAACAAAGCAAAGTTCTGGCACTCGGACACACTGGCCATTCTGTGGTTGTCCGGGCTGAGTCTCAGGATGGTCAGGAGGCTCGCTGCAAGAATGTCCTGCCCTTGGGAGCCTTCTGCTCCTGGGCCGTCCTGCCCTGGAATTCTCCTTTGAATTCCCTTTAGAATAGTCCACAGAATCCTCCTGAATCTTACTGAATCTCCCAGGCTCTCTGTGTTGCCTGTTTTTACCTGGAGGAACTTCAGCTCGTTGATTGGCTGAAAGTTCCATGGGCATCAGAGTCCCATTGGTTGATCAAGGTGAGATATGAGTCACTTACTCCTGACACTTAGGAATGCAGTCCAGATGTCCATCTGGCACTCCCTAGACAGATAGGCGCCAATGGATGACCATTGATCATGATAGCCAGGCTTAGCTAAGTGCATCCCCCTTTGGGAGCTGTCCTAGGAAACCTTAAATCACCCTGCACTAATGGTCTCTCTGTGGCTGCACCACAGAGATGAACAGAGAAATGGGGCCTCATTTGGGAAGCTCAGAAACACTTAATTCTGCCTTATTATTAAGCCTCGCCGCTACACCTTTAATCCTTTAAAACATATTACATTTTCAATACATTGTACTGTATCTTTCTTCCTACTAATTGTCATCATTTTTTTCTGGCTTGATCTTGTAATCAGAGATTTCAGAATATTCCTTAAAAACTAGTAAAAGAAGAGGGACAGATTCGTGCACACTAAAAAATATGAAAGGGTAGCAGGACACAGTAACCACTAAACATCTTATAGATTATGAATGTGCCTGAATTTTTTCAGTGATTTAGAGGGTTCTGCCATTTTAGATGTTATGCTGTTCCTGTGTGATGTATCAAATGTGTTATTTAAATCTCCAGTCATTACTATATCAGTCTGAATATAGATTGCAATTCATCCAAAAATGCCAAGTTTCCCACTGGTGATACACACAAGGAAATTAATGTACATTTCCCCCCCAAATCAACCAATTTAAAATCAACTACCTCCCTCCTCATCTGCAGGTGGAGAGAGAGATGTCAGAAGAAATACAGGTTTAAAAGTCAGGAGCAATGATAGTCCTATTTTAAAATTATGCTAAAATACTCACAATATATTTAAAAAGTTCTGTAAAATGCAAAAATAATTAAAAAAAATATTAAAATAAGGTTAAAAGAAATGATACACAGTTATAAAGCTCAGGAATGATCAATTTGAAGTTACAATCCACTTACAATATGCCAAAAATGGCAATAATATGTAAAACAGGTATATAATTTTTTTTTAAAAAGTTAAAAATAAATACTAAATACTTTTAAAATTCAGGAATGTGATTGGTCAGATGCTTACGATGAGTGTTGCTGGTGTTTCGTGTGATTTAGCGAATTGAAACAAAATATTCAATTTAAAAACGGCAAGAGCTCGTATGAAAAAAAAGTTCGTAATGTAAGTATCTTTGTTGTAAGAACTGCGCCAGAACTTGTGTATTCATATACATCAGAAAAGTACCTGAACTTGACTGGTTTATATTCAGTTATGTGCATTGGGAACAAAAGGGAAACTTACATGGATATTATTAGGTTTTAGGAATCAGAAAATGTATTTTTACACGTTTATGCCTAAGAGCAGAAATAACTTCCTGCTTTCAGCGATTTTATTGTTTCTGCTTGTAACCTCGAACAGAAAAACCCAGTACTGACTCACAGAAACGCCCCGGAGTTTCGGTGTTTCTGGGATTTAAGAGGGATGTATGAAGACAGTAAAGGGGAGTTTTTTTTCCCTCGCTGTAGAGTATGAAGGCGGTGTGACGAGTCTGGAGGGAGGAGACGCGCATTCCGCACGGGGAGCGCAGAGCAATGAGTTTCACCTGCAGCTCGCCGAGTCCTGTCCTATATAACCGCTGAGCCCGGATACACAGAGTCTCCAGCTAGTGTTGGAGATGTACAATTTCAGTAGTTGTTTTTTTAAGCAGAAGCCAGGATTTTTTCCCTGCTATTATTATTATTTTTATTTTATTATTACTGTATTATTATTGGAGTTAGTGGTTACTGTGCTAGACTGGCGCGAATAGCGCTTCTATTCATTTTCTCTGCTCAAATACTCTGCTGGGCAAAGCTTAAATTAAAACCTTTTTCTGAAACATTGAGTGTGAGGGGTAACAGGTGGAGTTTAAAGCCAAATAAAGGGCTGTTTTGGATGAAAGCAGTAGATTGGGTCTGATCGAGCTCGTACTGACCTCACTCACGCAAACTCCATACGCGGTGTTCGGGGCTACGTGCGATAAAGAGAACAGTACCTCCTTGTGATGTATCAAGAATACACATAATAATGAAGCCCATTTCCACCAGGGAGTGAGAAAAAACCGCGCTATGGTATCTCATATTTGCGTTTTCGAAATTATCCCCATATAATTCTGTCCTTCCGTAATTGTAACGGATTCGGGTTCTAGGGCTTGTGCCCTTTTCGCTCCCGCCCTAGTTCATGCCTCACTGTATAGGCTCGAACCCAGGTCTTGCCAACTAAGCTAAAGACCTTCAAGTAAAAAAAGAATTGTACCAGAATTCGTTTTGGATAAGTTTGTGAAATTTGAGTTAGATACCTAACTCACCAGAGCTGTTTTTATAACAAAATATGGGAACTGGAAGAAAAGCAATAGGGCACTGCTGGAGTTTATAGACTGTGATACAGGAATAACTAAGAGAGGAGGGACTAGTTCAGGAGCACAACCAGCTCTCCCCTGCCCAATCTCACAGCAGGGTCTGTTGTACCCCAACATGAAATTCAGAATCTTGGAGCTCAGCTTTTGATCACTCAGCTGAGAGATGAGCCCTGGGAGTATGGAGCAAATACGGAAGGCACGCGTTACTCGAGGGAGAGTTTTTATCCCTAAGGGATGACTTGTTTTACAACAGCAGACAATATAATGAAACAAAACCTCTGTTCTGCTGCTCCAGGTTGGTTCCACTGGGAACAAGTGGGGCTAGGAGTTCGTGAACAGCAATTGGCCCAGTGGGCAAAAGATGTAGTATATACTTCTATTAAACACATACCTTAGACATATAAATGTGGTCCGTAATTCCTCTAGAAAGAAATTCTAATATATCGTTATATGTCAATTATACATCTAAGATTATATGTTCATTATACATAAATTGTTGGAGTTCTATTATACGGATAACTTTAGAGGACTATTGTACATATGTTGAACAATACTGAACATTTCGTTACGGCCAGGTTAGTGTGATAGAGAGGTTTAACAGAACTATTAAAACTTGGATTTTTCCGCAGCACGTTTCATTTCATGCATGAGCTGATCAATGTTGCAGTAGTACCCTCCAGGTAAGGTACGTGTCCATATACAGTAGTCTCATCGTTGATGAACAGAAAATCTTCATCTTGATCAAACGTGTTTAGCGTATGCAGATAGTGCAGCTCGACCAGACCCACTTCCCAGCTCCCGTCCAGGTCAATCGCCTTTGCTAGATACTTTGTGAAGTACGTGCTGGTGTTCTTTGGAAACATCTTTGAGGATGAATTACTGGCCTAGAAGACATTGGGGTTTTTTTACCTCTATATTTCTGTTAAGGGTTCGGTAATAGGGACCGAACCAGTGAATGAACCCACTTGCAGGAGCGAACAAATCCGAGTCGTAATCCGTAAGCAAACCGTAATCGTAGGAACGAGCCGAGAGTCCAGGGGAAGCAAGATATCCGAAGGGAACGAGTACCGAAGCCGAAGGGTGATCCGAAGTCGTAGTCCGTAAAGCAATCCGAGAATCCAGAGGTAGCCAGTGATCCAAAGTAGAGCGAAAGTACCAATCCAAGCCGAGATCCGAAAAGCCGAAGTCCGAAGGGAAAAACCGCAAACCAAAAACCAAGACAAACACAGTGTAGATGAAGCACAACCAGGAAGCTCGAAAGGGAAAACCAATACTGAGCCAGGAGGTAGGGAAAGACTAATGCTTAAATACCAGATGAGACGGAGGTGTGGTGGTGAATGCGTACCGTGATAGGTGGACTGATGAACTAAGGCTACGCCTTCTTCTGCCTCTTTCGTTGCCGAGAGGCAGGGATCGTAACATTACCCCCTTCTCTATGGGCGGCTCCCGACGCCCTAGCTGGACGATTAGGGAAATTCTGATGGAAATCCCGGATCAGGTTTGAATCCAGTATATCTCCTTCCGCTACCCATGACCGCTCCTCTGGACCGTAGCCTTCCCAATCCACTAGGTATTGCAGGGATCCACGAGACCATCGGGAATCTAAGATCTTATTAACGGTGTAGGCAGGAAGTCCATCAATTACACGAGGTGGTGGGGGTTTTTGTTGCGGTTTAGACAGAGTGGATCTACGAAAGGGCTTAAGGAGGGAAACATGGAACGTAGGGTGAATCCTGAGGGTAGGAGGCAAGGCCAGCCGATAATCAATACAGGGACGGAGCCCACCATCCTTCTTTTCCACAAAAAAGAAACTGGCACAAGCAGGTGAAGTAGATGGGCGTATAATTCCAGCCTTTAGAGAATCTTGTATATATATTTTCAGGGCTTCAGATTCCGTATTGGAGAGCGGAAATATACGGCCCTTAGGAGGAATAGATCCAGGCAAAAGGTCTATGGCACAGTCATAGGGTCGGTGGGGTGGGAGAGCCAAGGCCTCTTGCTCATTAAAGGCTTCCTGTAGATCAGAATATTGGGGAGATATCGTAGGAACGCCAGAAGAGGGCGTTTCCGTGAGTGCAACTCTTACAGGCAGACGACAGCACCTACCAATACATTGGGGTCCCCAAGTTAAAATTTCTCTACGGGACCATGAAATGGTAGGGTTATGCTGTTGGAGCCAGGGAAATCCTAGTACAAGAGGATGTGATGGGGTCTCGATGAGATAAAACCAGATATCTTCAACATGTGTGGCGCCAATTTGAAATCTTATTAGATCAGTTCGCCATCTTATAAGTCCTGGGGACACTGGAGAACCATCAATAGATAGTACACGAAGAGGAGGAGTCACCTGGGTCAGGGGAATTTTCCAAAGTTGAGCTAAGGAGACGTCGAGGAAGTTCCCCGCTGCCCCCGAGTCAATAAAAGCTAGAAGCGGGATCTGTTTAGTACCCCAAAACAAAGTAGACATAAAAGACAATCCTGAGGAACACTTAGAAGATTGAGTCAAGTCACTCACCCCAGGATCTTGAGTAGTTGGGAGGCGCCTCAGAGACGAACATAAAGCAGGGCAGTCAGCTTTAAAGTGTCCTAATTTTCCACAGTACATACAGCAGCCCTCTTGTCTGCGTCTCTCTCTTTCTTCGGGAGTTAACCAGGCGTGGGCAATTTCCATGGGTTGCTCTGAGTCTAGAGTGTTGGTAGGTGGTGGCCGAGGAACCTCTTGAATCTGTGTCCGAGACCTTTCTCTATTCCTCTGACGAAATCTAAACTCTAACTCTAACACCTGGGAAATCACTTCCTCCAAGGTTCTGCCCGACTGTGGCATAGTTACCAGGCGATCCTTTATTTCTTCACATAATCCTTGCAGGAAAAAAAAAAATTAGGACCTCATTATCCCAGGGAGTCTCTGCTGCTGCCACTTGAAAGTCTTGACCAGCTGCGAAACGACAAAAAAAACCCTTGAATTTCTCTAGAAAGAGATCATAGTCCTGTACCTCAGGAGCCCCGGGATCGAGTAAGGCAGTAGCCCATTCCAGAGCACAGCCAGTTAATAAAATCACTATTAAAAACCGGTACCCTTTGCCCCTAATCCCGGCAGCACTTGAGTCCGTGCATGGGGCCAAGATCTTCACTAAACTGGATCTACGGGGGGCCTATAATTTAATCCGTATTCGGGAAGGGGATGAGTGTGTAGCGGCGAGGCTTAATAATAAGGCAGAATTAAGTGTTTCTGAGCTTCCCAAATGAGGCCCCATTTCTCTGTTCATCTCTGTGGTGCAGCCACAGAGAAACTATTCATGCAAGATGATTTAAGGTTTCCTAGGACAGCTCCCAAAGGGGGATGCAAGTAGCTAAGCCTGGCTATCATGATCAATGGTCATCCATTGGCGCCTATCTGTCTAGGGAGTGCCAGTTGGACATCTGGACTGCATTACTAAGTGTCAGGACTAAGTGACTCATATCTCACCTTAATCAACCAATCAGGGACTGGTAGGGCCGAGTAACCCACGTGGGACTCTGATGCCCATAGGAACTTTCAGCCAATCGACGAGCTGAAGTTCCTCCAGGTAAAAACAGGCAACACAGAGAGCCTGTGAGATTCAGATTCAGAAGATTCAAGGGAATTCAAAGGAGAATTCCAGGGCAGGACGGCCCAGGAGCAGAAGGCTCCCAAGGGCAGGACATTCTCGCAGCGCGCCTCCTGACCATCCTGAGACTCAGCCCGGACAACCACGGAACGGCCAGTGTGTCCGAGTGCCAGAACTTTCCTTTGTTCTAAGAGTCTAGAGTGGAGGTTGCCAGAGAGTAACCAGCAACAGGTCGGAACTGTGGACAGCTGAATCACTATTCAGAACTAGCGCTTCATCAGGAACGAACCGGTCCTCTTCCTGACTTGCTGGGACCCACAGTCATCTTTTCTCCTGTGCACAAACTGTGCTAGTTAAAGCCAACACTAACTAGCTGGTCAGTGAGCATCAGCAGCGCACCGTCGCAAGCCGCACAGCACAGCCTGGCACACAGCCAGAGAGCGCGGATTGGACAGCAACAGCCTGCAGCTGATTCTTTGTGCCCGCTGGAGATCTGAATCCCCAGAGATTGGATGAGTATTCAACTTCAATGCATTACAGCTCGAGAATTCAATTGCTATCCCAACCAGTTGATATCAATTTAATTCCTAAGAGTTATGTACTTGTTTTGAGTATCTAATGTAGAAGTTGTAACCAAGTTCATTTATGAAACGGTCTAAATGAATGATATACTGAACGTATGTCCTCTTGATGTGTAACACTTCGTAACTGATTGAATATATACCTTTTGTATTCTGATAACCCTCTCGATAAGATCTGTTAGGTTTATATGCATATTCTATGTATTAATAAATGTATCCTCGTGTATTAGTACCTGTGTGTGCGCGTTGTTTGAGTTATGTCGCATGGTTGGATTCTAAAGCCATCAAAAGAATCAACTTTGTGATTTACTGCTACAATTAATAATTGTCTCAGTAAATGCCCAAACCCTACAGAACTGGTGCCTTCAGAGAGCCACTATGATTACATATTTGGCGTCCCTGAACCGGTTTTCCTACATTTTTGGCGTCCCTGGGTGGGCGTGGCAAGACTGAAATGAATCAACCAAGCGGAATAATTCAATATAAAACGCCGCGGGTTTCATACACGATAATACAGTGTGCTGAAAGCCGAAAGAAAAAGTTCCCCTTGCTCTTTAAGCAGTGCTTGAGTGTTTTGTGATCTTTTGCGATCTACAGGGTTGATTGCATATTTGATCTTGTGGTTTTCTGTGGTAAAACTGTGATTTCGTACTTAAAAGTAATACTCTTTAAGTTTAACGATGGTTGCTAAAAGGTCTGAATTCGATTCGCTATTAAGCACTCTCTCTAGCAGCGACAGGTCTGACCACGATCTCCGTCATATCTCCGTCAGCGGAGAAGCTAGGAGAATAAATCTCCATTCTCTGAGAGAGCTAACGAAGGACATAGAGAGATTTGACCCTGCAGTGTCAGAGAATAATATCGAGAGTTATATTCAAGACCTCAGGTATAACCTGCAGTACCTGCCAAACGCCACAGAACAGGAGAAAGTGTTTCTGGTCAGGAAAACTACCAGCAGAGCTGTACATGAGTGGATGGCTAGGCAGATGAAAGAAGTCTGTAATGACTTTGAACAGCTTTGTCATGCACTTATCGAAGAATACAGTGCGTCTATTGACCCGACTGCCGCGATAGCCGCCGCTCTTAACATTAAGCACGAGAGAGCAGAGTCCCCTCGCGAATATTACGAGAGACTTAGACGAACTTATTTTGCAGGGCGAAATGATGAGGGTTGCGAAGAGAACATACATTTCAAGGGTTTATTCATTGCGAATCTCCACCCATCAGTCAGAAAGATGATCTTAATGCATACAGGTGCACAGACCATGAAAATGACTGATATTAAGAGATTCGTGCAGAAAGCCTGGGAGTATGATGTCCAAAGTCGCTCTGAGCAAAAAGCTGCTAAAGCGACTGTGTTCGCCGTCAGAGCCAGCAGGGTTAACTCCCTCCTGCTCGAAGGAGCACAGGCTCCTGAGCTGGCTAAGCCCCGTTCCAAAGCAGGCACACAGGACCGCACCCAGCGTCCTAAGAGCCATGAGAACACTGGGGGAGGGAAAGGGCTAGATAAAGCTGAACAAAAGGATTCAGTAGCCGCCCGCCTGGCCAGGCTTGAACAAGTTTTATTAGGACAGAGACTACCGCTCCCCAAGGCTGCCGGAAGCGTGAATGAGCTGATACTCTCCACTGGAGGAGGCGGAGACCTGCCCCCTCTCCCTCCCTCAGTCTATCTGATTGAGCGGAAGGGTTCCTGCCTGGATGAGGTCAGCCACTCCCAAGCGAGTGCTGACTCCACCCCTGAAGTCACAGAGCAGGCAGTAAAACACAGAGGAAAAGCAGGAAGCTTTTACCTTAAGGCTGCCATGGGAGATGTCTTACCCAGTGAGACACTGATTGACACTGAGGTTGAAAGGTGTTTGATGTCACACGGCAAGCTCAAACGTGTAGAAAAAGAAAAGGGTATGCGACTCAGAGTGGAACCTTTGGTGGATCGCCAGAAAGGCAAAGTGTGGAAACAGGTCAAGGCTCCTAAGCCTTCTGTACAGAAGGAAAGGGGGGCCAAGAGGCAGACTGTGCTCACACAGTGCCCACCGAACACAGAAGCCTATGCGGAGATTCCTTCTGTTCCCTCTGGACAAGAAATAAAAATATTTTCTTGTTCCCCGGATATACAGGGAAGTCGTGCCCTGGCCAAGGTCCCAACAGCCTCCATGCCACAGGAGCGGTGCTCCGAGCAGCCGCCTGATCCACCAGGTAAAGCACACACCTTTTACATCCCTAAAGAGGAGCAGATCTCCCCACCTGGCGATGAAAAGGAGCTTTCCCTGTGCACCCTGGCACCCAAGAGGGGTCAGGAACACCACCCTGCAGTGGTGGAAGGGATCCAGATGGCAGGAGAGCAGGTTGGTGATGTAGCCCTCACCCTTAGCCCTGAGAGGTCCTCTATTAGTGAGGATCTGCTTGAGCAGCTGTCACAGGGCCACCGCCAGGTGCCCCTGGTGCAACATTCACAGGTTAGACAGGAGGTCCAGCTGGACGCTGAGACTACTGCGCTGTGGACACACCTGATCCCAGATGCCGATTCCCTCTGCTGTGACCCAGGGAACCTGCAGTCAGGTAACATTATTTCTCACAACTACCAGGTAGTGAGTGAGACTGACCTGATTGTTCCTGCCTCAACGGCAGGGTTGCCAACACACCCAGTCCCCCAGAAGGGACAGGGAATGAAAGCCGAGCCGGTTTTCTTACAGCCACCAGCTCAGTCTGTCAGTCTGAGTCTGACCAACAGTGGTTCAGCCAGACTGGAGCTGGATGGTCAAGTCACCCGCCTGCCAGTGCAGGACATCGCAAAGAGGGGTGTCAGAATCCCCGCCTGTACTGACATGGGCCTGGTGGGTGATAGTAAGTTCAAAGACAATGAACTAGCTATCCCAGTGCTGGGGCAGCTCCCTGAACCCTTAGCGAGGGAAGGGGGGAGCGAGCAGGTGTCCTACACCCACGCCCAGCTAACGATTGTAAACAAGCCAATAGAGGGATTCCTCAATCAGGAAGTGTGCAGGGTGGACCTGAACAGTGAGAATGGGGTAACAATCCCAGATCACTCAGGTGCTCCAGATGACCACTCAGCCGAGGGTCAGGCATGCTCCACCGCTGCACCGCCCCCTGCAGGTTTCCTAGAGCACAGGCATGAACAAATCGAAAAAGTAGATGCCCTGGAAAAGGAGGAGCAGCATCAGCAGCTGCGTCAGATCTCCCCAGATTTCCAGGATGTTGGTGCCCAAGATGCCACATGGCTTACTGAGAAAGACACCATGTACACGCTGCGCCAGCTTAGAAAGGCGACAGTCACTCAGAAGGAGATGACTGGGATCAGCCACCCGAAAAGACTTTTGGGAGGACTGATTGCTGCCGCCACTGTTGCACGTTTGCTTTTTCTGGTAGGTTTGTGTGCTACTGGCACTCTCACCCTGACTGCCCCAAGAAGGCAGGTGTCAGAGATACCAGAGGGTAGTGACAGACTGTATCGACAGCAGCAAAAGTTGGAAAGCTTAGGGAAAACCCTACAGGCAACTTCCTATGCAACAGGGTTAAACCTTATTCCCCAACCAGTGGACATGATTGTTGGTGTTATACAGTGGGTATATGCTTGTGTGCAACAGGCCAGAATGTTGACACAAGACCTGTTAAGGGAGTTTAGTGCCACTGTAGCCAGTCTAACCACGGCACAATTCCCAACCCACTTGATTCCACTCTTCTCAGTAGAGGAGTGTGTGACATTAACCCCATCGCTCATAGCTCACCCAGAAGGCAATCCAAGATTGAATTTGGTTCCAAATCTTGAGATGGGTATGGCTACCAAAGCTATCCATTGGCTGTGTCTAAACGATTCACCAATGAAGGGTGTAAAGCTACTAACGAGCAGAGGAAGGTTAATGAACCCCATGAAGAGCAGGTGGGAAGTAAATGGCTGGTCAGCACACCACGTTTAACTGACACTGTGACTTGTGACAGGCATGATGCAGCTACCTAATAAAACAGTTCCTGTAAGTTCCTGAGGAGGCCATAGTACAGCATGGTAACTTAACACTGTACGGTCTGGAATCAGACAACATAAGACCAAACTTGAGGTCATGGATGCCTTCAGGTGCCACACTAAGGAATTGGATAGAAATCCAAGAAACAGTAAGCCCTGAAGAGGTACAGGTAGTTGAGTTTGCTTTAATGGAACAAACCTCCAAACCACCCTAGCAGATACCCAACACAGGTGTTGTGGTTTATCGGGGGGCTGGGAACAGGAACTGGTGTTATTGTAACACTGCTGCCGGGTAGCTGGATCATGACTGACAGTGTACTCTGAATGATGTACTCTTACATCAAGATGTACTCCGGGTAGCATGAATGAGTCAAAGGTAGCATGCCAAAAGAAAGGAAGTGACTTCTCCCCAAATATCTACCACAGAGGTATCAGATATTGACAGTGAACTTCCTGATGTGTAATTCCTAGACTTAGATAATGTCTCCTACCGTGTTTATACATACTCCAGATGTTATTCATCCTGTTTGTATCCAATGCTGGTTCCGGTATGAATTCTCGAGGAGTAATGTGGACATTTAAGATTAATGTTCTAATGGCAAGGGACATCACTTAACTCTGTTTTGTTTTGAAGGCAACAACGCCTCAGGACCTCGTGACCTTCAAAAAGGGGGGATATGTAGCGGCGAGGCTTAATAATAAGGCAGAATTAAGTGTTTCTGAGCTTCCCAAATGAGGCCCCATTTCTCTGTTCATCTCTGTGGTGCAGCCACAGAGAAACTATTCATGCAAGATGATTTAAGGTTTCCTAGGACAGCTCCCAAAGGGGGATGCAAGTAGCTAAGCCTGGCTATCATGATCAATGGTCATCCATTGGCGCCTATCTGTCTAGGGAGTGCCAGTTGGACATCTGGACTGCATTACTAAGTGTCAGGACTAAGTGACTCATATCTCACCTTAATCAACCAATCAGGGACTGGTAGGGCCGAGTAACCCACGTGGGACTCTGATGCCCATGGAACTTTCAGCCAATCGACGAGCTGAAGTTCCTCCAGGTAAAAACAGGCAACACAGAGAGCCTGTGAGATTCAGATTCAGAAGATTCAAGGGAATTCAAAGGAGAATTCCAGGGCAGGACGGCCCAGGAGCAGAAGGCTCCCAAGGGCAGGACATTCTCGCAGCGTGCCTCCTGACCATCCTGAGACTCAGCCCGGACAACCACGGAACGGCCAGTGTGTCCGAGTGCCAGAACTTTCCTTTGTTCTAAGAGTCTAGAGTGGAGGTTGCCAGAGAGTAACCAGCAACAGGTCGGAACTGTGGACAGCTGAATCACTATTCAGAACTAGCGCTTCATCAGGAACGAACCGGTCCTCTTCCTGACTTGCTGGGACCCACAGTCATCTTTTCTCCTGTGCACAAACTGTGCTAGTTAAAGCCAACACTAACTAGCTGGTCAGTGAGCATCAGCAGCGCACCGTCGCAAGCCGCACAGCACAGCCTGGCACACAGCCAGAGAGCGCGGATTGGACAGCAACAGCCTGCAGCTGATTCTTTGTGCCCGCTGGAGATCTGAATCCCCAGAGATTGGATGAGTATTCAACTTCAATGCATTACAGCTCGAGAATTCAATTGCTATCCCAACCAGTTGATATCAATTTAATTCCTAAGAGTTATGTACTTGTTTTGAGTATCTAATGTAGAAGTTGTAACCAAGTTCATTTATGAAACGGTCTAAATGAATGATATACTGAACGTATGTCCTCTTGATGTGTAACACTTCGTAACTGATTGAATATATACCTTTTGTATTCTGATAACCCTCTCGATAAGATCTGTTAGGTTTATATGCATATTCTATGTATTAATAAATGTATCCTCATGTATTAGTACCTGTGTGTGCGCGTTGTTTGAGTTATGTCGCATGGTTGGATTCTAAAGCCATCAAAAGAATCAACTTTGTGATTTACTGCTACAATTAATAATTGTCTCAGTAAATGCCCAAACCCTACAGAACTGGTGCCTTCAGAGAGCCACTATGATTACATATTTGGCGTCCCTGAACCGGTTTTCCTACAAGTGGAAGACAGCGTTTATGACAACCCATGGACACTACGAGTATTTGGTCATGCCTTTTGGTTTGGTAAATGCCCCGGCAGTGTTTCAAACCTTTATTAACGATATTTTTCGGGATCTGATACAAAGGTTTGTCTTAGTATACCTTGATGACATTCTAATTTTCTCTAATACCTTCCAGGATCATGTTCTACATGTCAGAGAAGTACTCACCCGGCTCATAAAGAATAAACTTTATGTTAAACTGGAGAAGTGCACTTTCAATGCTTCTAGGATTCACTTTTTAGGTTACATCATCTCTCCAGAAGGGGTGGAAATGGACTCGAGTAAAGTCTCCGCTATTACTGATTGGCCCACACCCAAGAACCTTAAACACATACAACGGTTTCTTGGCTTCGCCAACTTCTATAGAAGGTTTATTCGAAACTTCAGCTCGGTGGTTGCTCCCATAACCTGTTTAACCCGCAAAGGACACAGACAAGGTAAATGGACCCAGCGGAGCAAGAGGAGATTCGCTCAGTTTTGGATCAGCACTGGCAAGCCTTACTCCAGTTACAGGCTTCCGTACAACAGATTTCTGTGCACCTGTCGGCAATGCCACCTACTGGTAATAGTGTAAGTAACGCTGGAGCTGCCACTTCGGCTCCGCCTCCGCCTGCTTCTACACCTGCTCCTCGACCTCTTCTACTCACACCCCCTGACAGGTTTGACGGCAACCCTACAAAATGCCGGGGCTTCTTGGCACAGTGTGTGCAGGTTTTCAGGCTCCATCCGGTAGCTTTTTTTTCTCCTCAAGACAAGATTGCCTTCGTAGTTTCTCTGTTAAGGGTTCGGTAATAGGGACCGAACCAGGTAATGAACCCACTTGCAGGAGCGAACAAATCCGAGTCGTAATCCGTAAGCAAACCGTAATCGTAGGAACGAGCCGAGAGTCCAGGGGAAGCAAGATATCCGAAGGGAACGAGTACCGAAGCCGAAGGGTGATCCGAAGTCGTAGTCCGTAAAGCAATCCGAGAATCCAGAGGTAGCCAGTGATCCAAAGTAGAGCGAAAGTACCAATCCAAGCCGAGATCCGAAAAGCCGAAATCCGAAGGGAAAAACCGCAAACCAAAAACCAAGACAAACACAGTGTAGATGAAGCGCAACCAGGAAGCTCGAAAGGGAAAACCAATACTGAGCCAGGAGGTAGGGAAAGACTAATGCTTAAATACCAGATGAGACGGAGGTGTGGTGGTGAATGCGTACCGTGATAGGTGGACTGATGAACTAAGGCTACGCCTTCTTCTGCCTCTTTCGTTGCCGAGAGGCAGGGATCGTAACAATTTCTCTGACCTCGGAAGCCTTTACCCAACTATTGAAGTTATCGCTCTATCTGCGCTACTTTACCAAAAGCTGTTTGTTTTTACCACGCCCCCTGGCTGCTTAAATCTTTTGGATGTGATAGACGCTCTCAGCAGTGGGGTTTATCTTCTGTAGCTCTTCTGTGTAGAAGGAGCCCTTAATGTCATCGCCTGCGTAGTCCTGCAGTTTGTAATAGTGTCTTAGAGCCGGGGTCCACTCTTTGACAATGAAAATTTCATCTGTGAAGGTCTGTTCATACCCCTTCTCAAACATTCCCTTTTATTTTGGACACCCGCACATGATCACCCACGTTAAATGAAAACTTAAACTTAAACTTTTCGCTTAAAGTGTTCGCCATAGACGGTTCTCCACATTTCAAGGGAGTTATCGGTCGTAACAGATGCCGGGGTTCGTTTAATAGTCATGTGGTAACTATGATTATAAAAGTAAATAAGATCAGACAGATCGATATATCGAAAGGTGTTTTTGTGTGTCAGGTACCTCACATTTTTGTTTTAATAGTTCGGTTAAACCTATCTATCACACTACTGCTCGGTGGGGGAAGGCAGGACATCCGCCCTATAACAACACCATTGGTTGAAAAGGGGGCGGGACATGGGGTTTTAAAGTTTTGACAGAGGCTGCACACCACAGTGGGGCAGACTTGAGTTTTTCAAGTAGCTCTTGGTTACCAGCGTTGGCTAGCAAGGTGCCCGGTACGTTGATTTCGGCCATTGCCCCCGTGAACACATCCCAACCTTTTAGCTTCTTACCGGCCGCAACTGATTGATCTTGTCAGAGCTCTCACACAACAGCAATCATGTGAGAACCCTCAACGGGTGCCCCCTTGTACACAAATTTTCCTTTTTAATTCCAGGCTATTAACGGTTTATTGTGTGCCATAGTCTTTAACAAGATCTCGGCATTTCTCTGGAACCACTGAGACGCGCTGTCTAAAATATACCCAAAGTCAGAGTCTGTTGATGACGGCTGTTGTGGTAACGCGTGTGATAGATTGGTGGGTGCATTTTCTGGTAGTACAACAGTTCAAGTCCCCTTTTCAGAAACCTCCTGGCGTACTAATGTCAAATACCGTTGTAACACCTGATTATAGAATTTTACTTTTTCATATTCAGGCAGATGCGAGTTCTGAAAAATGTCTCTCATTTCGTCATCCAACCTGTGGGTTATTTTTCTCACATCGCTTTCGTTGCCGGACCGGTCTCGGAGTCGATCGAGCTGTTTCTGAGGTACAAGTACATTTTTTTTCAGCGTGGTCCATTATCGGTGTTGTAGAAGCCCCGTAATCAATGGTACTGCAATACTCAACAGTGTCCCAATAAAACTGCCGGACTGGTTCACCAAGAGTCTTTCTTTTAGGAGAAAGACCCTTTTGACTCTTTAAAAGGTGTTTTTGTGCTTTCTCTTCAGGGTGCCAAACTGCTAAGCAGATAACGGTATGTTCCCTTTCAAGGTGTTCAAGGTGATTTTAGCTATTGCCTGTACAAGATCACCTGAAGCCCCACAGAGAATAGGTTTCTGCTGACTGGGGCTGGCTTTCACCAGAAAATGTAAGAGTCAGGTTTCGCTGAACTCGTGAAGACATGTCGACGGACCGAATGTGTTTTTTTTTACCGAGTCTATGGTGGCAAGATCACAGACTTTTAGATTTTTTTAAATACGTAAGCCGTGGGTACATCTGGGGGGGAAAGACCTGTTCGCAAGCGATAGTCATCTGGGGTGTCGGCATTTAAATCCACCAACAAGTAACTGAAAGGTTTTTTAGTAGTGTCATCGAACACTTCCAAAAAATATTTGGCTTTACCGGGGTACATCTGCCGGGACAGGAATGTAATCTGTAGTTTATCTCTAGGGTTTTTAAACAGCACTATGTACTTTGTATTTAATGCAATGGTTCTACTTTTCCAGCCTTGACAAAACACATTTTGGACAATATACATAATGCTAAGGTTTCGGTGGTGTATGTATTTGGTAAAAGCTTTTTCTATCATTATTTTCACAAGCAGACTCCATCAAATCATCAACTGTAATCAAATGTACTCTATCAGGCGGTAGTAACTGATCGTCGGAAAACGACGTTGGTAGACCACCTAAAAGCTGAATGTATGGAAATTTCACAAGCAGCTCCGCGTATAGAGGTTGCCGGCAGCTGTAACACCAGACGATGTTTTCAGGTTTACGAGTCATAACGGCATCACCATTCTCCCAGAGTAGTTTTATAAAATAACTTTTACTGCAATTTGAGGGTCCGGACAAAATGCATGAAAAAGGGTGCTTTACCTCTTACTACCATTGGCTCTACAGGGTTAATTTCCGCCTGGAAGCAGGTACCCCTATATATCTTGCATTTTATTGGAAAACATATATAGAACAGACCTTGTAGAGAGTTTGAATTCAAGGTAACCCATTGGGTATTAAGTCTGAACCATCTAAACCTTTATATCCCTGACCCAGTACACACCCTAGAGTTGTAAATGCAGAAAAAAAAACAAAATGCTTTTGTTTTTTATATTTTCCATAGTCAAAATTTGAAGTTTTAGTATTGGTAGAGAACTATAACTTTGTCCAGGCCTTCTGCAATATGTCTACAGCTTTGCGTAAAAATCTGGAACTTGTGAAAAACAGTCAATTTCTGCATGGGTTTTTAGACAACCAGGTCCATGCGTCCCCAAAACCTCTCCAAACCTCTCACAACTGTGAATTTGTGCCAATATTGGTGGCCAACCATACCTTGGTTTTATGAGCAAAATTTAGGGATGTCATTTTCTGTTATTATAGATATTGTACTTTGCATAAACATTACAATTCTCAATCCCCTTATTTTCCTTTTCAATTCAATATTCTATCCAAAAGATGGCCTTTTTGGAGAGGTTTGGGTACCCCTGTCAAGACACTTACTTCCACTCAATTCTGTAAACTAACAGACATTTTATGTGTATTCATTAGTACAAGTTCTGATTTACTTGACAAGTTTTTTTTTGTTTTACCCTATCAGATATTTTCTCAGTCTTTCAAAGTAAGCCGTTTTTCCCTGTGAAGATAATTCTATTGATCATTTGAAGTTGAACTGGTTACCATATTCTCTCTCCACAGCCATTCACACTTCTTTTGTGCTCACAAGAGATAAAGGAGGTTGACAAAAAAAGGCCTCACCCTTTTGCTCACTCCATTGAAAACACCAGGCAGACAGGAAGAGAAACAGCCCACTAATTAGATTATTCAAATCCACAAATAACCAACAGCAAATTTATCCTTATTTGCTTGAATTTGAAAACATCAAAAAGAAAGACATGGAGACCTTTTTATCTATGGTTTTTACTAGCTTTTCAAAACAAAAAGTGTAAAAAAAAAACAAGAAATGTAAAAAAACAAGAAATGTAAGAATGAAAAAACAGTTATATACAAAAACAGCAATGAAATAGAAAAGGTGTCCTATCTACTTTTTCTGGTGCCACTCTCTGAAACAATTCCTATCAATAATCAGGCCCAATGCCACATCACACCTTTTGCATTTCCATGGAGTTTTGATCTTATGCTTTTTTTTTTGGTGCAGACAACACATATCTTATGCCCTAGTGTTGCCTTTTTTGAGGTGACCAACACCTGCCCGTGGGAGAATGAGACGGGCACACAGGTTGCTGCTGTGCTTGCTGATGCCTCCCGTTTTCCTTCATCACCCAAACTGCCAAGCTGTTTGCACAGCTCCTCTCTGAAAGCTTTATGAGTCAGAGCCTGATGGTCACCTCACGTGTGTCCATCCACTTGGTGAATAGTAGTTCTCCAGACCTTATCCAGCGCAAGGAGCCCCTTTCAGCCTTTCTAGGGAGAGTGTTTTGTTTTGTGCAAGGGAAACCCACATGGTTCTCTCTAATAGTGCCACAGGCACCAAATTTTAATTTTGAAGAGGTCCCGGAAAAGGGCTGAGCTACTGTAAAAATTATCACCGAAAACATTATAACCATAACCCAGGTATGAAACTTTCAAAAGGTTCACAACCGAGTCATAGCTCAGCCCTTTTCCGGTGGCAGAGGGTGATTTCCCCGTGTAAATGGAGAAGTCACAGATGTAACCTGTGGAGGCATCAGCAAGCACAAACAGCTTGAAGCCCCACTTAGTGGGCTTCCCCTTCATGTACTGCCTAAATCCTATTCTTGTCTTTGAGGCCACCATCCTTTCATTGACAGACAGATTCTGGAATGGCTGATAAAATGATCGATAGGCAGTTAGGATGGAGTCTAACAGGGGTCAAAGGCAGCAAAGGGGATCATACTCTGGGGTCCCCCTTTTTAGATCATTTCCCCCCCATCTTCCTCTGGATCACTAAGGTGAAGTGTCCAGGATATGGCCTCAAATTTGGATCGGGTCATAACCGACCTGCAGAATGGTATATCATAGGGCTCCCGAGGAGTCCAACAGTCTCTCATATTATGAGCAGTAAGGAGCCCCATGAAGAAATTCCTATATAGTTATATAGATCCACTATGGACACCAGCTGCCACTGTCTCCATCCCCTGGGGCTTTCGCTTGTCTGCATTTTTATTTGTATGATTGCACAGTGTGCACGTAACGTCCATTTAAAAAAACAGCTGGAATAGGTCTAGCGGGGTGTATGTTTTTGAAGTGTCCAGCTGGACACCTGGTGTCAGTGCTGGACTGAACCTAAACCTTTCTGGTGCTACATCCTCTTCTGCCTCGGTCTTCCACCTGTCCTCTGGCTCTTCTGCTGGGGGGGTTGGGCTTCTTCTCTTCCTGCCCCAGCCGGGTCTTGTGGGCTGGGGTGGAGCGTTTCTCGGTGTGGGAATCTTCCGCATTCTCTTTGGCCGAGGAACCTCAGCACTTGTTGAGGGGGTGGGTGGTTCTTCGATGTCCTCACTGAAAAACAAAAGGAAATTAGAAATAAATACTCAAACTGGGAATGAGTTTCATTATTTTATTACTGACCAACAGCCTTTATTGCTAGGTGACAAAGTTAGGGCAATAGGATTGCACTCCACATGTGTAATGATTGAGCTGCAGACCAAGGCCTTGGAGAATGAGCAAACGTGGCCTGGTTGTAATTGCAGACTAGTCTGTTTACTCAAACTTTAGTGCCAGGTGCCCAAGGAACCCTTCTGATCTTATAAAAAAAAAAACCTAAGAAATATGCATAGAAATATAACAACTCACAGAAAATAGTGATTTCTAAAACCATATGTCTAAGAACTGTAAGATGCAAAAAGCAGCAGTTTCGGATGTTTGTGAATATCTTTTACTCAAAACCATAATAGCCAAACTTTTGTCTTGTGTGCATTGTCCAAGAGACTCAGAAGGATCACCATTCAATATTTGCAGTAAAAAAAAAACAGGCCATTTTCTCATATTCGCAACATATACGCAATGTATTTCTCATTCTCATATATACAGATAACTTCATATAAACATCAATAACAATTTTAGAACTAATAATAGCAAAGGTCTGGATTCTGTAGTGTGCTCTCTGAAGACCAGCTAGTTAGTTTTGGCTGAAACTAGCAAGAGTTTGTGCACAGGAGAAAAGATGACTGTGGGTCCCAGCAAGTCAGGAAGAGGACCGGTTCGTTCCTGATGAAGCGCTAGTTCTGAATAGTGGTTCAGCTGTTCACAGTTCCGACCTGCTCACGAGGCTTGCTGCTGATGCTAACCTCGGGTGGGTCCTCTGGTTACTCTCTGGCAACCTCCGCTCTAGACTCTTAGAACAAAGGAAAGTTCTGGCACTCGGACACACTGGCCGTTCCGTGGTTGTCCGGACTGAGTCTCAGGATGGTCAGGAGGCACGCTGCGAGAATGTCCTGCCCTTGGGAGCCTTTTTGCTCCTGGGCCGTCGTGCCCTGGAATTCTCCTTTGAGATTATCCTACTGGAATAGTTCACTACAGGCTCTTTGTTGCCTGTTTTTACCTGGAGGAACTTCAGCTCATTCATTGGCTGAAAGTTTCATGGGCATCAGAATTCCACGTGCGTTACTCGGCCCTACCAGTCCCTGATTGGTTGATCAAGGTGAGATATGAGTCACTTACTCCTGACACTTAGGAATGCAGTCCAGATGTCCATCTGGCACTCCCTAGACAGATAGGCGCCAATGGATGACCATTGATCATGATAGCCAGGCTTAGCTAAGTGCATCCCCCTTTGGGAGCTGTCCCTTATCAAAAGAAAACATCTTTAAATCAGCCTGCATGAATAGTTTCTCTGTGGCTGCACCACAGAGATGAACAGAGAGAGATGGGGCCTCATTTGGGAAAGCACAGCAACACTTAATTCTGTCTTATTAACAAGCATTGCCGCTACAATTGTATAAATAAAACAAAAATACTCACAAATCCAGCAGTGGATCCAGTCCTTCATGAAAGGCATCTTCTGTAAAAGAAGACGTGCTGCCCAGATGTAAGAGCACATCTGATTCTTCTCCCGAACCTCTCTGATATCATTCTTCGATTACCTGAGCAGCCGTCAGCTTTTTAGCCTTCTTGGGTGCTTTGCTTGCCATTTTTAGTGTTTCTTAGCAAAAACCAAAAAAGAAAAATGTTTTCCAGTAAGCCGTACAGGTGCGTAACTTATCATTGGGCAGCTTTAGTCATTATTCTACTTATTATACCTTTATATAATAACCTTACCCAACTGATGAACCTGGTTGAAAGCCCCATTTTTTGTAGTACTCTAAACATACACTCATAAGAGATACGATCGTAAGCTTTCTCAAAAAAAGTTTAAGACAGCTAAATAATGCTAAAATATCCCAAAAGGCCCTGTAAAACTCAATGGATAGACCATCCAACCCTGGAGTCCTGCCCGTTTTGAAAGTCCTCAAATTTTCCATTAACTCTTCTACAGAAAGGTCTTTTGACAAAACAGTATCGTCTTTTACACTCTTTGGAACCACTTTCACAGATTTTTCTAACAAATCCTTAGACGCTTGTTTCCTTCTAAACAACTCCCCATAGAAATCCTCAGCTACAGTCAACATGTCTTTACGTAGAAGTTTTCAAAACCCCCTCTCGTCCCTTTAATGCTGACATTAGTCCTCTCCCTGCAACCCTTTTCTTGAAAAAGAATCTTGTACATTTTTCACCTTCTTCAAGCTCTTTCACTTTGCTTTGAAACATGATTTTTTTAATCTTTTCTCTAGAGAGATTTAAAAGCTCATTCTTTAATTCTTTGATTTCCTCACTGAAGTCCCACCCCTCTTCTAATAACTTAACATACCTCTGCAATCTCTTTTGTAATCCGTTTTCAACCCTTCGTCTCCTAGCCTGTATTCTGCTCCCCATCTCTATGAAGAATGCTTTTGAACGCTCCTTCACCTGCTCCCACCACTGTGCTCTTGTGCCAAACAGGTCGTGCAAAGACTGCCATTCCTTATATCTTTCCCTGAACCTGCTCCTCACTTCCTCATCCTCCAGAAGTGAAATATTCAGCTCCCACACACCCTTCCCCACAGTAACAACCGTTGGAATAGCAAGTGTACATGACAGTAAACAATGGTCAGAGAAAAAAACAGGGGTTAAGCCTGCAGTTGTGCAAGTAAAATCACGTATCAAAAAATCTATGCGTGAGTCTTGGGTCCCATTAGACTTGTGCCATGTGAAACCTGCCCTCCCCTGACTATGAAGTTTGAGGGCATCTTTCAGTTTAAAATCTTTACATACCGTTTGCAATAATATTGATGATTTATCAAATTGGACCCGTCTCTCACCCCTCATTCTGCCTTCTCTTTCTAAAAGGCAATTAAAATCCCCAACTAAAACCAGTGGTTCCAATCCCAATAAATATTCTCTCAATTCCTGAATAAGAACATAACTGTCATGTGGGCAACCCGGACAATACACATTTAAAAGTTTAAGTTTGATATTCATGAAACCCAGATACACCACCAGTGCTCTCCCTGGTTTCACTACAAGGTACTGACGTACCTTTACCATCTTATTTTTAATTAAAACAGCTATACCATCAGATTTATTCTCATTGGACCCACTCCAAATTGATGGTCCCAATGCCCACAGTTCTTCCAGATCCTTATAGCTGTTTTTAAAAGGTAATCCACACTCCTGTAACATAATATCAGCATTTACCTTACTCACAAATGATAATATAGTCCTTGCCCTTAACTTGGATCGAATGCTTCTCACATTTATGGACACAATGTTCAGAGCCATACTTAAAGTAGGACCAGGGGAGACTAAAAACTCTGGCTAGAATCATTCAGTCTGTGACACCTACTATACAGGCCTTTTTCTTTTTCCATCTGCTCTCCTTGCCTCCTCCTCCTCCACCACCACCCCCACCATCAATAGGATGGTTCTCCACCTGCCCTCCTTGAGTCTCTAGTTCTAAAGCTGGATCAGTAGGATTGGAGAGAACTAATCCCATGGGAGAACCTGCCATCTGAGGACTCTGAAAATGATCTTCCCTCACTTTTCCACTCGGAGTTAGATCACTTTCTAAATCAGATGTCTCAGCAGACCTTTTAGACTGCACCCTCTGTCCTGTACATTCCATTTGAGCGCTTTCAGTCTCCACAGGTGGCAGACGATCAGGAGAGATGCTACCACTCAATTCAGAGTCCACCTCACTTTCCACATCATTATCATTCTCTTCTACCTCCCCCTCATCCCCTTCACTCCATTCTGAACCCTCACTCTCTTTTCCACTACTTTCTTCAACATCAACCACATCCAGTTCCTGATCCAGAACCACTGCTCCAGCCCTAAATGCCTCTTCAGACTCTTCCTGTTTTTGCATCGGTCTTCCCAGTTTTGTTCTATTCGCAAAGGAATTTGGACAGTCTTTAAACACATAACCTTCACACTCACAGAGATTGCATTTCCTCACGCTTGTACATTCAGTATATGCATGTCCAATTTCCTTACACTTCCCTCACACCACCTTTGTACAGGCATCCACAAAGTGACCCAGCTCCCCACACCTCCTGCACAGTTTTGGCTGCCCTTCGTAGAACACAAGGCCTCTATTTTCACCTAATCCAATCAAGGAAGGAATGTGTTTAAATCCACCATAACCATTTTTGTCTTCATGCAACGAAATAGGTACTCTCCATGCACAGTTCCAGATGCCATCATCATCCAAGACTTTCTGAGGCTCACCTTTCACTAAACAATACTTAGACAACCATGTCACAATATCTTCCTTCATCACCATCTCATTAAACATGCGAACAATCACAGTCCTATTAGAAAGATCCATCAGCTTCTGCCATTCAAACATTCAAATCAGGCCCACATCTTTTTTCCTCTTCCATTTTTCTCCAAAATTCTTCCAATAACTTTGCCGATTTGAAACTAATGTCAAAACCAATTCCCTTCGGCAAAGTAATTAAGCAATTGACATGTAATGCCTTAACCTTTAACTCTTTCTGTAACACCTTCCTTGAAAAGTCCAACCGTGAAATATCACCCGAGTGAGCCGAGCCCTCACCACTTTTGTACACCAAACGCGCGCAAAAGTAACGGCGCATGCCGACCCTACAGGCCGCCATGGCCGTTAAAAATGTATCAAAAGCAAACCAAACCAAACCTAAACCTCTTCTGTGCACCAAACCCTAATCCCTTAATCTTATACTCGTACAAAAACTCTACTCTCAACTTCTAACTTTTAAAAGTTTTTATTGATACACAAGCAATAACAAGTTACACTATTAAGTTCTTACATAAAATTAAATAAAATACAAAAGCGAAGAATAAGAACACTAGACAGATTTTGTGCAAGGCAAGAGGCATCACAAAAAAAAGTTTCCAACATGACCTGCTGAAACATGACCTGTGATCCATCACCACTTGATTGCAACATGCTTGGGCCATAATGTCAACTTCCAGACCCTCTCAGTATCTTTCTCCCCAAATCTTCTCCGGTGGATCAAAATGTAGTCTCTCAAATAAGACACAGCCTTCTGTATCACTGACAGAGGCAGGGTTTTTTCCATTCTATATACCAATGTAGTTCTAGTCTTCCATAAAGCTTCCCTTAGGCAACAGATGACCTGCCAGGCTTTGCTTTCTTCCGATTTTGATAGCTTCTCAAGTCCATGTCCATAGAGCACTACCTGGGGGTCACTTATACCGCAAGCCAGAAAACACCTTATCCAGCTGTTAGCCAATGTCCACACCTCTTTTGCGATGCCACAGTCCCACAGGACGTGCCGGATGGATTCTTCTTGTCCGCATCCTTCCACTGGACACCTTGATGTCTTCCCCATGCCTCTCGAATGCATCACAGCCCTTGTTGGTAAAACTTCATGTGCAATCAACCAGCACATATCTCTGTGTCTATTCAACAAAACTGTGTGGCCAACCCTTTTCCAAACATGGCTGGGATCCCCAGCCACGAGGCCACGAATGTGACATACTGCACCTCTACCCTGCACAACAAGTTCCAACCTTCTTGCGCTTGTCAACACATCCAGTGCCTCATTCTCCAAATTCTGTTCCCTTAAAAATTTCTTTATGATAAAATAAGAATACGGGAGGTTAAAAGCAACGGGTGCTGTTAAAGGGATCTCTAAAACTTTCAATGTCCTTAAATAAAAACCACACAAAAAGCAAGACATAAAGGATACTTTCCCCCTGTTCCCTACCGCTAAAGACAAATGTAATGATACATATTTGTACATTAGGAAAGTGAACAGTTCAGGCATGCCTTTTCCACCCATTTCCACCTTTTTTTCTACAACCACCCTCTTTACTCTCTCCCATTTTGACCTCCAGAAAAAATAAAAAATAGCCCTCTTTAAAACCAGTAAAACAGACCTTGATGGCATAAAAACAGCACTGACAAACAACAGTAGTGGTAAAATTACAGTCTTGACAACTAAAACCTTGCCTTCCATTGTTAATTCCCCGTAAACTCCACAGACCGATCTTGCTTTTGACTTTCCCTACCACCCTCTCCCAATTCCTACTCCCCATCCCATTTCTGTCAAAGTTTATTCCCAAAATCTTTATTTCATCTCTACGAATTGTGATTCCCACATTTTCCTCTTCACTCCAGTTTCCATATTGCATCAGCACACATTTGTTTTTATTCAGCTTGGCCCCTGATGCTCCGCAAAACTGGGTTGTCACCTCCAAGCTATTTCTGACTCCCTTATAATCTGTACAAAAAACATTTACATCGTCCATGTATAGTACAGTTCTCACCTCTTGGGCCCCACTCCCAGGGATTTTAATGCCTTCAATCCCATTCTCCATTCTCAAGGCTTGTGCCAGTGGTTCTATACAGCAAACAAAAAGGAGTGGGGATAACGGACAGCCTTGGCGAACACCGCAACTCACATTAACCACATTTGACATGCTGCCATTAATCATTATTCTACTTCCTATACCCTTATATAATAACCTTACCCAAGTGAGGAACCTGGTTGAAAGCCCCATCTTTTGTAGTACTCTAAACATATACTCATAAGAGATACGATCATAAGCTTTCTCAAAATCCAAGTTTAAAACCGCCAATCCAATATTCCTCTCTCTCGCATAACCTATGGTATCTCTAATCAGTATCAGGCTGTCCGTGATCCTCCTCCCTGCCACTCCACAAGCTTGATCTGGATGAATGACTTCACTCAGGACAGATTTTAATCGAAGCGTTAAACACTTGGAAAGCAGTTTAAGATCACAATTCAATAAAGTTATCGGTCGCCAATTTGCCAGGTCTGTGCGATCATTCTTTTTGAATAGTAAGATCACAACTCCCGTCTTAAAGCTGTCCGGCAGTTCTTCTAAAAACTCAAATTCTTTAAAAATGGTTAAAAGATCCAATGCTAAAATATCCCAAAAGGCCCTGTAAAACTCAATGGGTAGACCATCCAACCCTGGAGTCTTACCCGTTTTGAAGGTCTTCAAACTTTCCATTAACTCTTCTACAGAAAGGCCTTTTGATAACACAGTATCATCTTTTACACTTTTTGGAATGACTTGCACAAATTTTTCTAACAAATCCTTAGACACTTGTTTCTTTCCAAACAACTCCCCATAGAAATCCTCAGCTACAGTCAACATGTCTTCCATACTAGTTTGCAAAACCCCCTCTCGTCCCTTCAATGCAGACATTAGTCCCCTCCCTACAACCCTTTTCTTGAAAAAGAATCTTGTACATTTTTCACCTTCTTCAAGCTCTTTCACTTTGCTTTGAAACATGATTTTTTTAATCTTTTCTCTAGAGAGATTTAAAAGCTCATTCTTTAATTCTTTGATTTCCTCACTGAAGTCCCACCCCTCTTCTAATAACTTAACATACCTCTGCAATCTCTTTTGTAATCCGTTTTCAACCCTTCGTATCCTAGCCTGTTTTCTCCTCCCCATCTCTATGAAAAATGCTTTTGTACGCTCCTTTACCTCCTCCCACCACTGTGCTCTTGTGCCAAACAGGTCGTACAAAGTCTGCCATTCCTTATATCTTTCCCTGAACCTGCTCCTCACTTCCTCATCCTCCAGAAGTGAAATATTCAGCTTCCACACACCCTTCCCCACAGTAACAACTGTTGGAATAGCAAGTGTACATGACAGTAAACAATGGTCAGAGAAAAAAACAGGGGTTAAGCCTGCAGTTGTGCAAGTAAAATCACGTATCAAAATAAAATCTATACGTGAGGCTTGGGTCCCATTAGACTTGTGCCATGTGAAACCTGCCCTCCCCTGACTATGAAGTTTGAGGGCATCTTTCAGTTTAAAATCTTTACATACAGTTTGCAATAATATTGATGATTTATCAAATTGGACCCGTCTCTCACCCCTCATTCTGCCTTCTCTTTCTAAAAGAGAATTAAAATCCCCAGCTAAAACCAGTGGTTCCCATCCCAATAAATATTCTCTCAATTCCTGAATTAGGACATATCTGTCGTGTGGGCAACTCGGACAATACACATTTAAAAGTTTAAATTTGACATTCATGAAACCCAGATACACCACCAGTGCTCTCCCTGGTTTCACTACAAGGTACTGATGTACCTCTACCATCTTATTTTTAATTAAAACAGCTATACCATCAGATTTATTCTCATTGGACCCACTCCAAATTGATGGGCCCAATGCCCACAGTTCTTCCATATCCTTATAGCTGTTTTTAAAAGGTAATCCACACTCCTGTAACATAATATCAGCATTTACCTTACTCACAAATGATAATATAGTCCTTGCCCTTAACTTGGATCGAATGCTTCTCACATTTATGGACACAATGTTCAGAGCCATACTTGATGTTAGACCAGGGAAGACTAAAAACTCTGGCTAGAATCATTCAGTCTGTGACACCTACTATACAGGCCTTTTTCTTTTTCCATTTGCTCTCCTTGCCTCCTCCTCCACCACCCCCACCATCAATAGGATGGTTCTCCACCTGCCCTCCTTGAGTCTCTAGTTCTAAAGCTGGATCAGTAGGATTGGAGAGAACTAATCCCATGGGAGAACCTGCCATCTGAGGACTCTGAAAATGATCTTCCCTCACTTTTCCACTCGGAGTTAGATCACTTTCTATATCAGATGTCTCAGCAGACCTTTTAGCCTGCACCCTTTGTTCTATACATTCCATTTGAGCGCTTTCAGTCTCCACAGGTGGCAGACGATCAGGAGAGATGCTACCACTCAATTCAGAGTCCACCTCACTTTCCACATTATCATCATTCTCTTCTACCTCAGCCTCATCTCCTTCACTCCATTCTGAACCCTCACTCTCTTTTCCACTACTTTCTTCAACGTCAACCACATCCAGTTCCTGATCCAGAACCACTGCTCCAGCCCTAAATGCCTCTTCAAACTCTTCCTGCTTTTGCATCGGTCTTCCCAGTTTTGTTCTATTTGCAAAAGAATTTGGACAGTCTTTAAACACATGACCTTCACACTCACATAGATTGCATTTCCTCACGCTTGTACATTCAGTATATGCATGTCCAATTTCCTTGCACTTACCACACACCACCTTTGTACAGGCATCCACAAAGTGACCCAGCTCCCCACATCTCCTGCACAGTTTTGGCTGCCCTTGGTAGAACACAAGGCCTCTATTTTCACCTAATCCAATCAAGGAAGGAATGTGTTTAAATCCACCATAACCATTTTTGTCTTCATGCAACGAAATAGGTACTCTCCATGCACAGTTCCAGATGCCATCATCATCCAAGACTTTCTGAGGCTCACCTTTCACTAAACAATACTTAGACAACCATGTCACAATATCTTCCTTCATCACCATCTCATTAAACATGCGAACAATCACAGTTCTATTAGAAAGATCCGTCAGCTTCTGCCATTCAAACATTCTAATCAGGCCCACATCTTTTTTCTCCTCTATTTTTCTCCCAAATTCTTCCAATAACTTTGCCGATTTGAAACTAATGTCAAAACCAATTCCCTTCGGCAAAGTAATTAAGCAATTGACATCTAATGCCTTAACCTTTAACTCTTTCTGTAACACCTTCCTTGAAAAGTCCAACCGTGAAATATCACCCGAGTGAGCCGAGCCCTCACCACTCTTGTACACCAAACGCGCGCAAAAGTAACGGCGCATGCCGACCCTACAGGCCGCCATGGCCGTTACAAATGTGTCAAAACTAAACAAAAACCAAACCTAAGCCTCTTCTGTACACCAAACCCTATCCCCTTAATCTTATAATCGTACACAAACTCTACTCTCTACTTCTGGGCTTTAACCCTGTAAATCTCCAACACTGGCTGGAGACTAGTTGGGTCCGTGCTCAGCGGTTATATAGGACAGGACTCAGCGCGCAGCAGGTGCGGCTCATTGCTCTAAGCTCCCCGTGTGGAATGCGCGCATCCTCCTTCCAGACTCGTAATACCGCTGCATACATCCCTCTTAAATCCCAGAAACAGAAACTCCGGGGTGTTTCTGTAAGTCAGTACTGGGTTTCTCTGTTCGAGGTTACAAGCAAAAACAAAAAAAAGTGCTGAAAGCAGGAAGTTATTTCTGCTCGTAGGCATAAATGTGTAAAAATAAATTTTCTGATTCCTAAAACCCTAATAAAATCCATCTAAGTCTCCCTTTCGTTCCCAATGCACATAACTGAATATAAACCAGTCAAGTTCAGGTACTTTCTGATGTATCTGAATAGTTCTGGCGCAGCTGTTAAAGATACTTACGAACTTTTTTTTTTCATACGAGCTCTTGCCGTTTTTAAAGTGAATATTTTTTTGAATTCGCTAAATCACACGAAACACCAGCATCACTCATCGTAAGCATTTGATCAATTACATTCCTGAATTTTAAACCCATTAAAGTATTATTTAGTATTTATTTTTAACTTGTTTTATATATATTTTAAAAAATTGTACACACCTGTTTTAAGTATTCTTGCCATTTTTAGCATATTGTAAGAGGATTTTTTGCAAACATTTTATTTTTTAAATCACATGAAACACAATCAACCCATTGTAACTTCCCATTGCTAATTCCTGAGCTTTATAACTGTGTATTATTTCTTTATACCTTGTTTTATTTTTTTTTATTTTTGCATTTTACAGAGCTTTTTAATATATTGTGAGCATTTTAGTGTCATTTTTAAACAGGACTATGAATGCTCCTGACTTTTAAACCTGTATTTATTCTGACATTATTCTCTCCACCTGCAGATGAGGGAGGTATTTGATTTTAAATTTGTTGATTTGGGGGGACAATGTACATTCATTTCCTTGTATGTATCACCAGTGGGAAACTTGGCATTTTTGGATGTATTGCAATCTTTACTGCAAGGCCTTCAGACTGATATAGAAATGACGGGAGATTTAAATGACACATTTGATAAATCAGACAGGAACAGCATAACATTTAAAAAGGCAGAACCCTCAAAAGTACTGAAACATTTCAGGCACATTCATAATAAATAAAATGTATTTAATTTAAACCATAAAATTTGCTTTAAAAAGAAAAACACAATATGTACGATATCATATTTCAATATCAAAGTTCAGATGAAGAATTTGAGGATAAGAAAATCAATGGAGAGTACATTGATTTTGGGACAATGTTTGCATCTGTATAATCCTTCCTCCTGGAAAAAAGGAAAAAAAATGTTTTGAGTCTCAGTCTTCAGGATCCAAAAAAAAAAAACGTGAAAATGTGTTTCCAATGTATTTTGGATAAAGATATAACTCTCATAGTAGATACATTTTATCAGTTGAATGCAGTCGATACTTTCGACTTTTTATATGATGACAGGACCTACATTTAGGGCTCAGTACTGATAACACTGCTGCTATTGATGGAGTAGAAATAAGTGATGTACTAGCAGTTTTTTTTTTTCTGAGGCAAGAAGTCCTAGAACACCTCCTATAAAAATGTTAAGATTCAGAGCAAGAACTATTTCTCCACCTCACCTAATGCTATTGTATTAACGAGGCTGAAGTTGGCTTCTTATTCGCCAGCTGCTGCTTCGCGTTTTTCGTTCCATCTTAAATGCTGCTGCTGTGATGTTATGTCGTCATTCGCCTGTAGATGGCTCTCTACAGTCATTTTTAAAAATACTTATCCGGATGTATTACTGTACATATCCTCAGTAAAGGGGAATATGTAAGTAGAGACTGTCCAAATTGCATTTTTGTATGAAACACATTTCAGAAACACAACTCACAATAAAACAAACTGGCATGTTATTTCTGCTTATTGCTGTGAAACTACCTCCTGGTTATAAAAATGTCTAAAAATTCTGACACAGATGTGTGAGAGACAATGGAAAAGACTATCAAAAACCTGAACTTCAGGACATTTTACTGTACCATTTTTTAAATACGACCCTCTGAACATGGCATGAGAGAATACATTGTCAAATGGTAAATGCAATGTTTGATATATTGCTAGGGCCCTCCCTCCTGATTTTAAAATCGTCTCATATTTCTGACATCAAGGTGTGAGATACAATATAACAGACTGTCAAAATCCTGAACTTCAGGACATTTTACTGTACCATTTTAAAAATATGACCCTCTGAGCATGGCATGTGAGAAAATGGCATGTGAGAATGCATTGGGAAAAGGTGAATGCAATTTCTGCTGAATTGCTATGGCCCTCCCTCTTGATTACAAAATAGTCTCACAATTCTGACACTGAGGTGTGAGACACAATGTAACAGGCACTCATAATCGTGAAGTACAAGAAATTTTACTGTTACGTTTTTTTTTAATAATGACCCTCTGAACATGGCATGTAAGGACTTGTAGTCAACAAAATAGCACACATTCTGCCAATTTGCTTTGTCCCTCCTTCCTCGTTACCAAAACATCTTAGTATACCGACACTAAGATAAATGTCTCTAAATCCAGAAGTTAAGTTTTCAAAGTATATCGGAGTCAACTGATACTGATCAGGTTCTGCTGCTGTTGAGCCCGCAGCCTTCACCATAAGGTCCAATTCCCCATGCCTGCTGACCATATATGTCCATCCCTTCTCGTCAAAACTCGTATTTTCACAGGGTACCCTACAGAAATCGCAGTATAGAATGAAAAAAAACTCCAATAGATCTCGGCTGCTGTTGGTGATTTTCCTTTAAAAACAAATGAATGTTTGGAAATGTATCACTTTCACAGAGACCAAGAAGTGTTAAGCTGTACATGAGTCTTTGTGGCTCGGTTGTTAACCAAAAGGGTGGTGGTTTGAGCCCTCCCAGGGACGCTATGAGCCTTTTAATGAACACACCCTCCTCACTTCATTTCTCCACGGCAGGTCTTGTACTGCAACCAAATACAGAGCCCGCAGGGGGCAGCAGGCTCGCAAATATAGCTCACTGTGTATATAATGAAGAAGCGGAGGTCAGTTTCTCATCTGCATGTTGCAGAGCCTTACGCAACTCGTACCATTAGCTGAGGTTTGATCCCTGCACAGGCTATTAGTTGAAAGACCATTATAAATGACGTGTAAGAGATTTATCCAGCTGGCTTTTATGTTTCACACTAAATTGCTATCTTGAAACCAAAATAGTTAGAAATATGGAACACAACCGTTGTTCCCCAAGAAGGAAAGCTGTTGTGTACTGACATCACTCCTTTTTATTTAACCCAGATTGTGAAGACAACTCTGCCCTATCAAAGGAAAATGTTACACAAAAGCTGGAAAGCACACTCTGAACCCATCTGTATTTTTGATTCCCATGATCCATTCAAAGCTGCTTAGTGTTTCGCAAGCAAATCATTTCAGGGAAGAAACTCAGTTTAGTGAACTACTTTTGTATTTTCACTTATTGAATTTGATCTTTGTACTCTCTTTGCATTCTCAGCAATAATATTTCAAAACTACAGTTTGGATATATTGGAAAACTTCACAAGCATTATTAGGTTAGGACTGTAAAATTGTATTTTAATATCTTGGTATATTTACCTTCATTTTAATATAGATATAACCATAAATGTTGTTAAGCATATTGTACTTTTGTCGTACTTTTTAAAACATTTTAGCTGAGGACGCATGGCGACTATCAAACCTTGTGATACATGCAAGACATCTGTAAACGAAGATGTAATTACAATAAAATTGGCAATTAACAGAAAACCACAATTTGTACAATATTATTCCTCGATACCGATGATCAGTTGAAGGATTTGAAGAAACTATCAAAGAAACAGCAGCAATAGCAGATGATTTTGGTTTTGAACCCATCTTTACACCTCAATAATCCATTTGTCCTCAAAAAAAGAAAAGAGAGGCATGTTTTGAGTCTCATAATTATCCTCTTCTTGATCCAAAAGAAACGCAAACATTTGAGTGCTTCTGTAGTATTTTAGATTTTCTTATGAAGATCTCACGAAGTATTGCCAGGATCTATATCTAGCCTTCGGTACCGATAAAACTGCTGATATTGATTGAGTAAAAATCTATGATGTATTGACAGCTTTATCTGAAGCGAGAAGTCCTCGGACGCCGCTTATGAAGTGTTGGGATTCATACCGAGAAATACTTTTTGTTTTCCCACCCAAAATGTTGCTATTGCATTACACATTATGTGAACATTACCAGTTTTGGTAGCTTCTGGGTGCGATTTTCCAAAACTGAAACTAACTACAAAATGATTTAAGATGAACCATGTCCAAAAATTGTAAATCATGACTAATATTAATATCAACTGAAATTACTAGAGTAAAAAAGATTTAACCGAAATATTCATAAGGCTATGCAAGCCTAAAAAGTAGAACAATTAATTTCATATAACTTTTATTTTTTATTTTTTTAGAAATGGGCTCACACCTGAAGACACTAACGTTTCTCTCCGTTAGAGTATGTGAATAACAGTTTAACCCAAAATGTTTGTAATTGTGATTTTGTTAAAATGCAATAAATATCTATCAGCAGTAAGAAATTATTAAGAAAGTAAGAAATTGTTTTATTTCATAAACTGTAAGACATGAAGAGAGTTTACAGTTTGAATCCTTCCCTTTGTCTTTTAGCTTAAGCGTTCAGGATCCAAGGCCGTGTGCGGACGGTTGTGTTTCTTGAATCTCTTGTAATCATCAAAAGTCGCTGTTTAGTCCTTCAGTTTTTTCTCGAGTTGTACCATGGATATTTCATACGATCCATACTTTTCATGCTCTTTTGAATTTTCCTTCACTTATGGAAAAAGTTCAAGGTGTTCTTGTCACTGTGCTCCACATCTAGACGAGAACACATGTAACAGTACAGGACACGCAGTGAGGAATTCGCACAGCTTTTAGCTCAGTGTGGAGTGCAGAAGGAGGACTCGCTCGCTGAATGACCTCTCAAGAAATCCCGGGTGAGATTCAACAGGTGGCTTCTTCAACAGCCACGACAAGTCTGAAGACTTTCTCTGAATTTCCTGAATATGACGTTAAATTAGTTCAAATAATTTGGTAGTTAACACAACTAAATGCTTTGGAGGTATATTTAAAACAGCAGAGCAAGACACTTCAAGTATGCATTAAATTAATCGTGTAAACCTTGATCTATATGAAAAAGAGTTCTCTTGTTCATAATATCTTTTTATATTTGTTAATTGAATATATCAATTGAGTATACCTGTTATATTTTTGAATGGGATGGGACTTTACATAATCCTATTTTAACGTATCCTGCATTTTAACTTAGTGAACAGATAAATTGAAATGTTCTGATTCAGAGCCCCTGCAGTTCGTGCTAATTAGAACCACAACAATGCTCCTGAGTCCTGAGCACCACACTGAGCACACGATCAACTGGGCTCTGACTTGTTCAGCACGACTTCTTGTTGCGGTTGAGCTCAGAGCTGGAGATGATCTCCATATTCTACCTAGTTCTAAACGTAGTACACAGTACACAGTACACACTTTTTCAAAACAATTTAAAATATTACACAAAGGCTGTAAAGCAGACTCTGAATCGATCCAAATATTTGATTTCAGCGATCCGTTTAGGCAACAACAGGCAACGTGGCGCTTCTCCAGCAAAGCATTTCTCACTTTTGTGAACTACTGGTGCTTTTAACACACCAATTTATGTAGCTTATCAGGATGGCTGAGTGGTCTAAGGCGCTAGACTCAAGGATTCACGTCTTTCCATTGCTTGGGTGTTCTGCTCTCTGTCAAAGAGGCGTGGGTTCAAATCCCACTCCTGACAGCTAATACCTTTTCCCTGTCTTGCATTTTTCCCGTCGTCTTGTGGTCGCTGACAACGACAGGAAGAGGAAAACGGAGAAACCGCTTAGCAGGCACATGATGGGCAGGGAAATGCTTCATGAACACTTCAATGTGATTAGCAGAAAGACAGGAGGGACCTGTTTACATCGAGAGTGGTCAGAGTATGGAACAATGATCGTGATCGTATAGTGGTCAGTACTTTGCGTTGTGGCCGCAACAACCCCGAATCCGGGTCACGGCAGAATAGGGGCATCTGCTTTTACTACATGCACGAATGAAGGCAAAAAAAGCCAATTGATGTGGACCAACGGCACTTTACAGAGGAGTACTGCCTGACTGGATCGTTGATGAACGACAGAGGCCACTCCGACCTCTTCTCGGTTTTCTTCAATGACTTACTAACGATCTTCTTCACATTCGCCCATGCAGGGGAAGCCAGTTACACCAAAGCAAACGCAGGAAAGTGCTTTTCAAGCAGAGACCAGGAAGGACCTCTTTACACCGAGGGTGGTCGGAGTATGGAACAATGCGCCCAGCCCTGTTGCTGGAGCCGATTCTTGATGAGATCTTGGGCTCACTAAGAGGCCCCCGCTGGATGCTAATCTTTCTGTTGTTCTCGCAGGTGCTGCACTGCTTTTGAGCTGACAGAGCTTGTCTTGGTCTGTTGGCACAGCCCAATTGCAAATGATCGGCTCCGCGTACAGAAGGAACGTGCGTTTGGTACAAGAGTGCATGAAGGCACCGGAAATACATTGGGAACAAATGACCGGTGGCTCAAGACCTCAAGAACCAAAAGAGGCTGTTTCCTCCCAGTCTCGAACCGGGGATCTTTCGCGTATTAGGCAAACGTGATAACCGCTACACTACGGAAACCTGCGGGGGGCCCTGTTGGTGTCTCGCTTGCGTTTCAGGCTGAGAAAGGGAAGCCTCACTTTAGGCAGGGGGCGCTGGAGAGAGGAAAAAAGGGCGCGATGAAACAAAATGTCGAAACCCAGGAGTGAACCAGGGACCTTTAGATCTTCAGTCTCACACTCTCCTAACTGAGCTATTTCAGCTATGTGCACAGTCCACAGCCACCTGCTCCAGTCTTCCTATGTTGCGGCATGAGTGCACCAAGAGGAGCGGGAGAGTGTTGCGGGAACATCACTCAGAAGGAAAGCCACCCAGCTGCGCCCTCTGAGCTCTGTCCAGCGCATCTTCCTCGCGTGGACTCCTGCCTGCGACGGGCAGGAAGCAATTAGCAAGAACAGAACAACACCCCACGGGTGTCTCATGACCACACCTTAGCTTCGCCAATGCTATTCAGCTGATTCCAGTGTCTTTGTTGGGGTGCGCTGATTGACCATGCTCTCTCACCAGAGCTCAGCATGCCTGTCATGGACGGAGCACGATTCCCACTGGAGCCTGGAGACGACATAAGCAGCACAAGGGAAGCTGCAGAGTGCGAGACCACGGAGGTACTGCGCAGAGACTTCTAATACCTGAAGGCAAGGATCTACTGGTTCAGTAACTGACGACCACGGGAGACATTGGCATTGGAACAGAGGTACTGTACAGAGACTTTTAACACCTGAAGGCAAGGAACAAGGAAACTGGCACAGCTAGCCAATTCAAACTGAGGGGAATGTAATACAGCCCGTAGAGGATTCCTATTGTTACCTGAACGGAGACTGGGGAAATAGGACTCGGTGATACCCCTCTCCTCCATGTGGGCCATCAGAGACTACAGGGACTAAGTAGAAATGTTTGTGTGGCCCTCTTCAGTATTTTACAGGGAAGACTGCTGCCCCTCTGTATTCAATATGACCCTGGGAAGGACCTTTTGCTGCTGTGAATGCTGTTTTTCGATGTGTTTTTGGGTGACAGTGAATGTGAATGTAGTTAGAAAATAAAAGGGCACTGATACAATACAAATGCTTGTCGCTGGTCTGTGTGTGCATTTGGTGATTCTGGGAGATAAACAGAACCTGTGGTAATGTAGAGGGGCCCTAGCACCCCGTTTGTATTGCTAGGTGGCGTAGTCGGACACGAGGCAGGAACATTCCTCGCCCATAGGGTTCACCTTACTGTGACATAAACATTAAAATAAGCCCCTGTAGGACCAGCAGTAGTGAGATACAACATCAAAAGAATACATCAATTAAATAAACTAAGGGGATCTCTTTAATTCAAGACTCCAGCCCAGCCTGCACTCAGGGAGCAGTCCTAGGGGTGTCAACTTCACACCTGCCTTCCCTGGGGAATGATGAAGGACTGGTTCCTCTCGGACAGGAGCTGGGCGCCTGTGTGTGCGGTTCTGCAGGCTGGACGGCTGTCAGGAGACGTGGAGAGACACCACAGCCCCCTGCCGGTTTCGTTTCCCCTGGACTCTGCCTTCTTCTGAAGCGCGAGCCTGCTCAGTGCCGCTGTGCCCAGTCCGCCGAGCTCCGAGCAGCAGGACTGGGAGTCTGGACAAGAGAACCATGCCCGCTCTCTTCACGGAGGTCAAGACCACCGAGATCTCAGGGAGAGCGTGTCTGGCCCCTGTGGGCAGGGGTTCGAACAGTGAGCGGGCTCCGAGGCCCAGGTATCCCAGGGGAACTAATCTTCTCAACTCGGGACCGAGGAACAGCGGCTGTCCGGATCTGAAGGGACAGATTCTGAACTGCTGACTAGAACTGCCAGAGAACTGTTCTTTTTCTTCCCAATCACATTTTTCCTGAGAGTAACACGTTGATGAGTAAAGAGACTCAGTCACAAGGCATGTGTCTCTGTCGAGCAGGACTCTCAGCCTGAGGGTTAGGAGTTCAAGTCCTGGCTCTGTCCTCTTGTTAACTTTCAATTTAGTTCTAAGTGACAGTAACTTAGTTTTCAATTTAATTCCTCCTGAAATGTCAACACACTGATCAGTAAAGAGACTGGTCCTGTGAGTGTGAGGCTAAAACTGTGGGCTCAGTGTCAGAGCCTGTGGGGATCACATCCTGCTTCTGAGTGCAAGCTGGTTTTCAGTTTAATCCTTAGTGACAGTCGCACATTGATGAGTAAAGAGATTGGGGCTGGACTTTGTGGCTCTGTTGAGTAGGGGCTAAGACTCTGAGCTGTAAGGGTCTCGGCAGGGCTGTGCGGTTCAGTAGGGATAATAAAAGGAATAATAATAATTGCTTACACTTATATAGCACTTTTCTGGACACTCCACTCAAAGCACTTTACATGTAATGGGGAATCCCACTACCACCCCCAATGTGCAGCCCCACCTGGATGATAGATGACACCAGCTCTCAGTGGGGAGGAAAGCAGAGGGATGAAGCCAGTTCAGAGATGGGGATTATTAGGAGGCCATGATTGATAAGGGCCAATGGGAAATTTGGCTAGGACACCCCTACTCTTTTCAAGAAACACCCTGGGATTTTTAATGACCACAGAGAGTCAGGACATTGTTTTTTTGTCTCATCCAAAGGATGGCGCCTGCTTACAGTATAGTGTCCCCCATCATTATACTGGGGCATTAGGACCCACATGGACTGCAGGGTGAGCACCCCCTGCTGGCCCCACTAGCACCTCTTCCAGCAGCAACCTTAGTTTCTCCCAGGAGGTCTCCCATCCAGGTACTGACCAGGCTCATGCCTGCTGAGCTTCAGTGGGGGCTGCCAGCTAAGAGTTGCAGAGTGATATTGTTGCTGGCCGTAATAGGGAAAACTACTTGGGCACCTGATACTAGTATTTCATGCGATGAAAAGCCAACTCAGGAGATGTCTTCACAATTCCTTCTCAATACTAGTATGTATGAATACTCGTGATGTATTCACAATGTCGGCGGATTTCATCAGAGCAGCCGGTTCCATCTGACCTTCCCATGGGAGCTGAAATGTCCTCTGTGAAAGATTATGGCATGCCATTTTTTTTAGATGTGTAATCTACTGAATTATTAATGTGATGGCTGCTTATTTCCGTAAACAAAATGGACCCCGATCCCCATCTCCAAATCCAGTCAAACCCCCCATGAATCATTCCAGACGAAAGAGAACCAGCCTCTTTCCTCCTCCTGTGTTTTACACGCAGCTGGGGGGGGAAAGTCATGGTCATGCCCTGAGCATCGGGATGGTGGGGTGTCTAATTAGGCAGATAGATAGATAATACTTTATTAATCCCATAGGGAAATTGGCAGACAAAGGTCTGAATTAAAGCCGATCAGAAGAATTAACTTCATGGTTTCTACCACTACTGTGCAGGCAGGAAAACTCTGTGAGATTCAGAAATGTAGAAAAAGACTAAGGTGACACACCTGGGCCAATTTTCCTAGACGTCAATGAACTCACCAGCATGTCTCTGGACTGTGGGAGGAAACCCACATGGACACAGGGAGAACGTACAAATTCTACACAGATAGAGCACTCCAGGAGTCAAAACCGGGGCCGCAGCGCTGTAAGGCACTGTGCTGTGCTATATAACTGAAGTACAGCCAGTGGGAAGAAAGCTGACCTAGAGTCCTCAGCTTCCTGGCTTGAAGCAGTCACCTGACCAATGGTCTGCCTCCAAATCAGTCAGGTGACAGAGGATGGCACAGGTTATCCCCCCCCCCCAATGCCTTCTGGGAAATGCAGTTTCAGACACAAGCCGCCATCTTTGTCAGAGCCTCGCACCCTCTTGCGTCACATGATCGAGACAGCAGAGGACCCGCTGATGGGCAGAGGATTAAAAGAAGAGGTCCTTGAGGCCCATCTGCCTTCACCAAACAGAGGTTCGACGAAAGGTGCATCATTCCCCCCAAAAAAATAAGGGGTCTCACCGGCCTCTTTTACGGATAATCACTGCAAAAAAAAGCCACTATGCAAGAGGTGCTGACCGACTTTTTATTGAGTGTGAACAGCATCACCGGAGCCTCACGAACTGGGGGCGGAGGAAGGAGTCGACCCCTTCAGAGCGGTCGATATCCCAGCAGCCCCCCGACTCGAAGCGCCTCCCTACTTCGGCCCCTCAACCGCCTTCCCAGCAGCTTTTTCTGGCAGCTCCCGGATGGTGGGGGGGTTCAGCTTGTCCAGCTGCGCCACCACGCTGTCGTACTCCTGCTGCCACTGCTCCTTGCTCAGGGCCGAGGGGCTGACCTCCAGGAACCTGTAGGCCTCCTTGGACTGCAGGATGAACATCCCGCGGACGTGCATGCAGACGTTGCAGAAGCTCTTCCAGATCTGCGGGGGGGGGAGGGGGAGGGGGAGGAGGAGAAGCACAGACGTGAGGTCGACCTGAGCGGCGCGGGAAACACGAGATCTCGCTGTACTAGGCATTAGGACCCATGTGGACCGCAGAGTGAGTGCCCCCTGCTGGCCCCAGTAACACCTCTTCCAGCAGCAACCAGTGGGGATGGCAGTTGCCATCTTGGGTGCGAGAGGGGGTTTGAGACCGTTCAGTGAAGGGCAGTTCAGAGCAACAAGATTTATCCCTGCCACACAGAGGCCTGGAGAATAACGTGGACCATTTGGAATCAAAATGCACCCATCAGCCCGCCAGGAATCATCTGCTCTCTCGGGGGGACGCACCTCTATCCCAGAAGGCATTGGGGCGGTCCGCGTGTCTCGCAAACCCTTGCAGCGATAATCCACCTGCAGGATTATCCCTGACCCGTGAAAGGATCTGACCGAATTCTAGCCCAGAAGGCAATGGGGGCCATCTGGATGTTTAGCACATGACTTCTCCCTGATCCACAGCTACAGCTCATGATCACCTGCGTCCCCTGTGAAACCTCCCACCTTGCTCTTCAATCTCGTAGCCTTTGGTCTCCATCGCCTTAGGCTACACTTTTGACTCTCGTTTTTCTTATTCCACCTGACAGAGTGATGACAGAACAGCCTCCCCACGACACCACCCGCGCCTATACAGGACAAGCACTGCACCCATCAGAAGCCACAGTAACCACCGCATCAGCAGCTCAGGGGCTGCCTGTAGGATTGTTGGTGCTGCAGCACAATGTCTGGACAAGTCAGAGTGTCTGGGGTGTGCAGGACAAAGATCTGGGCCAACAGGTACCAGATCAGAGAAGCTCAACCCGACAGAGAGAGACGCCAGGCAGGACAGCTCTGTCCACCCCCGCTCTGAGATTGATCTACCAGAATCACGCTGGGAAAAAAAACAACACTGACCGGCTCGGCCTTATCCAGGCTGGACAGGAAGTCCATCTCGCAGTCCTCCAGGAAGTCCAGCATGTCCTCTCCGGCGAAGGTCCTCTGCTTAAGGTTGTCCAGCGCCACGCCGGTCGTCTCCCAGAACTTCTTCATCTGCAGCAGGATCTCCTGGATCTTGGTCAGGCACTTCTGGACTTCCGCCAGCTGCTTGGGGTCGCCAATGGATCCTGGGAAGCAGAGGAGGAAAACAGGAATTGCTGGAGAGGCTGGATCAAGAGGCAAATGTCATTTTTAGATGGAAAAAAACGGCAGATTTCGAGAATGAAGCTGTTTAACTCTGGTGACACTTCAGGTCTGTTATAAGCAACCTCTTAACATGTTATCACACTGTTAATTACACATTATTACAAACATTAGTGCATTTCTCTAAGTCTCTGGTTAGCTATGGACAGGACTACTGCTGAAGCCTTTTAAGCTTACTGCAGAGAAATTTACATTTTAATTAGCCTTTGCAGCGTTATTGTTCATATTGATTTATGTTCATGTTGATTTGAGTGCAGATAGAACCCAAGTGGCTCTTCTTTACACAAAGGGTGGTGGGCATGGAGAACAGGCTGCCCAGCCGTGTTGTTGAAGCCGATAACCTGGCTCCTCTCCAGACACAGCTGGGTGAGCTCCTCCAGTCGGGACAGGAGGCTCTTCTGTACACAAAGGGTGGGGGGAGTGGGGAACACACTGCCCAGCCATGTGGCTGAAGCCGACACCCAGAATTGGGTCAAGACACAGCTGGACAGGAGGAGCTTCTTTACACAAAGGGTGGGGGGAGTGGGGAACACCCTGCCCAGCCATGTTGCTGAAGCCAACACCCAGAATTGGGTCAAGACACAGCTGGCTGAGATCTGCTTCTCAGTCAGTTACCGATCTGCCAGCCAAGCCTGGAGGTTACACACAGGACGTTTTCATGCATTGAACTGCCGGACCGGGACAGCACTGTCCTGAGCTGCCGGTGGGAATCAGGGTCACCGAGCCTGTGATCTCACCCCAACAGACAAACCTCGTCCCAGCGGCCCCACAATCCGGCAACCCGCCCGCCTACCGATGTCGATCTGGACCTTGGCGTAGTCCAGCTGCAGCCGGATCAGCTCCTTCTCCTTCTGCCACAGCTCCGACACCTTGGCGTCCCTGCGGCTGCGCAGCTCCTCCAGCTGGACCTTGAGGGACTCCACGGCCGCCTTGTCCTTGGGGTCGTTGGCGGCCTTCTGGATGGTGTTGATCATGGCGCCCAGGATGGGCACCACGGCTGCCACAATGCCAAACTTGCGGTCGCGCTCCCCGATGCTGTTGATGAGGCCCTGCAGCTCCTTGTTCTTGTCCTGGATGTCCTTCTCCAGCTGGTTCCTCTCCCCCTGCAGCTGTTTGACCGAGACGTCCAGCTTGCTGCACTGTCCCTCCAGCGCCCGGGCCTCCGCTGTCTTCTCCTTCTCCTGACGCTCCTTGTCTGCCTTGGTCTTGACCACGTCGCTGCAGGTGTCGCCCACGCCTTTGCTCAGATTCTCGTACCTGGAGGAGGAGACGGGGTAGAGAGCTGTGACCCCTCTCTTGTGTGGAAGCCTGCAGCCCGCCCCCTACCCGAGACCGTACGGGACAGGAGAATCTGGGCCAGCGATCCGAGAGACGGGGGGGGGGGGAGATGTCCACCGGCTGAAAAACAAAGGCTGCTGCTGGGAGAGGTGTTAGTCAAGCCAGTAGGGGGCGCTCACCCTGCGGTCTGTGTGGGTCCTAATGCCCCAGTATAGTGACGGGGACACAGGACTGTAAAAAGGCTCCGTCCTTCGGATGAGACGTGAAACCGAGGTCCTGACTCTCGGTGGTCATTAAAAATCCCAGGGCGTTTCTCGAAAAGAGTAGGGGTGTTACCCCAGCGTCCTGGCCAAATTTCCCATTGGCCCTAACCAATCATGGCCTCCTAATAACCCCCCTCTCTGAATTGACTTCATTACTCTGCTCTCCTCCCCACTGAGTTTTGATGTGTGGGGAGAGGCCTGGAGCATCATCCAGGTGGGGCTGCACACTGGTGGTGGTAGTGGGATCCCCATGACCTGTAAAGAGCTGCACACTGGTGGTGATAGTGGGATCCCCATGACCTATAAAGCGCTTTGAGTGGAGTGTCCAGAAAAGCGCTATATAAGTGTAAGCAATTATTATTACTATTATTATTATTATTATTATTGCTGCTTGAAAGCAGCCTGGGACCCAGTGGAAGGAATCTCCCCCTGTTCGCCACCAGAGGGCAGCAGTGTGAATGATTCACCACTACAGCTGCTGAACTCCACTCGCCTCCGCGTTCTGCTCTTCTCACTGGCGTTACTGTACTTATCGTGATTCTACCGTCCAGTTGTTATTGTTATTGTGCTTGGCTGTACATGGTGGTGGGCTGTCGTGACTGTCGTTATTTACCTTTTTGTAATGTGCCGTGCACACTGTGGGGCGTCGTCTTTTTGTACTGTACGCCTCCCGAGAGAACGGGGCCAATGCGAACTCCTATGCACTGCATATGTGCATACTGCAGGGCAATCCTACTCCGCTGGGGCCCCTGAGCACGGCCCTGAACCCCAGATGCTCCAGGTGGCGCAGTATAAATGGCCGACCCTGCGCTCTGACCCCCAGCTTCTCTCTGCCCTGTCTGTGTGTCTCATGGAGAGCAAGCTGGGGTTTGCAAAAAGACCAATTCCTAATGCAAGAAATTGTAAAGGGCCAATAAAGTGATCTTATAAACTACTCTGCCTCTCATTGGCTCCCTGGTTTGTGGTCTTGAAGTTACTGGGTGACCGATGAAGAGTTTTGACTGGGTTGATGCATTCTCATGCGTTTGACGCCAACAGCAGAAGAGGATCTTGCAGTACTTTCTCCTAGTTGGTAAAATAAGGTATTCAGTGGTGTCAAAAACAACTATAACGGGCACCCTGGGCTTAAAGTCTAACTAATATGAAGCAAACAGCAGCTCCCGAGACAGTATGGGAGTGGATAATTCAACCCTAACAGGGCGTGCTTTACACAAGGGGTGGTGGGAAGGTGGAACAAGCTGCTCGGTCGGAATGCGTCCCGATATCCCAGGGTATCTGGCTGCTTGCGGTGATGGGCTCCCCCACAGCAGAGCCGGAGCTCTGGTGGGGGGGGGTCTTACTTCTCCACCGATCGGTCCACCTGGTGGCAGATGTCTTCGATCCAGCCCTTCGACTTGTCCAGGAACTTCTTGGCCAGCGCCACATTCCTCTTCTTCACCGCCATCCGGATCATCGGCAGCATGGTGCCGACGATGTTGGTCCCCGTACTGGCGCACTGCGAGCGAGATCAAGCGCCAGTGCAGTTATCTCTGTTTTCCAATGCTGACCCCCTGCTGTCTCAGAGTCTCCAGTGCTGTTATTCCAACAGGGAAGACACCCCGGTTCTAGATTTTAGGATTGGGATGTATTTTACAGGAGACTATCCATCCATTTTCCCACAGCTCTCTCCAGTACAGGGTCACAGACTGGGGGAACTAGGATATATTCCAGCAAGCAACAGCCACAAGACAGGGTTCACCCTGGACAGGACACCAGTCCATCACAGGACACACACACACACACACACACACACACACACACAAACACAAACACACACTGGACAGGACACCAGTGATCACAGGACACACAAAGACAAACACACTCACACACCCTGGACAGGTCACCAGCCCATCACAGGACACACAAAGACACACACACTCACACACCCTGGACAGGACACCAGTCCATCACAGGACACACACACTCACACACAGCCTGGTCAGGACACCAGTCCATCACAGGACACACACACACCCTGGACAGGACACCAGTCCATCACAGGACACACACACACTCACACACACCCTGGACAGGACACCAGTCCATCACAGGACACACACAAACTCACACACCCTGGACAGGACACCAGTCCATCACAGGACACACACACACCCTGGACAGGACACCAGTCCATCACAGGACACACACTCACACACACCCTGGACAGGACACCATTCCATCACAGGACACACACACACTCACACACACCCTGGACAGGACACCAGTCCATCACAGGACACACACACACTCACACACCCTGGACAGGACACCAGTCCATCACAGGACACACACACACTCACACACCCTGGACAGGACACCAGTCCATCATAGGACACACAAAGACACACACACTCACACACCCACACCAGGGAGAATGCACCTGCCAGTACGATTTTGTACTATGGGAGGAAACTGGAGCACCCAGAGGAAACCTGCATGAACACAGGGAGAACATGGAAACTCCATGTAGGAGTTTGGAGGACTCTATGGAAGCCTCCCAGGGACATTTCCTGTACAGCCTGAGCAACAAGAAAATTATATTTCAATAATGGAATCTATGAATACAGCAAGGCATTTAAAATTTAGTGCTCCCTTTCTGGTAAATTTGACAAAATTGCAACTTTTACCAAAAGTGTGATCTCCCAAGACCCAACTAAATGTATGGGATATAAGTTCAATTGTAGAACCCATTTGAAAATGATATTTTATTCAGATTTTAAATTTGAAAACCAAAGAAAAACAGAGCAGCAGCTGCACACACAACTGAGACACACACACGTGTAGCAGCAGGTACACACGTACACGTACACACACACACACACACACACACACACAACTGAGACACACACACAGACTCACCTGGAGCAGCAGGACCTCGGAGGAGGCGAACAGCTGCTGGCTCTCGGTGGCCTTGAGCCTCAGCTTCCTCTCCAGCTCGGGGTGGGTGGCCAGACACAGGTAGGACAGGTGGAAGAGCAGAGCCGTCTTCTCTGCGGCCGGGACCATATCTCTGAACATCTCCATGTCGTTCATCAATTGCTGATCCGCAGGCACTAGGTCTGAGAGAGAGACATTCAGCAAAAAATCACCCCCGCGCTCACCCATGTCAAAACCCTCCCAACCCAGAACACCTTGAGCCCCTGAGTCCGTGTGAAACTTTCTGCATGTCTGCCCTGAGCAAACACCTTCAGTAACTGAAATCAAGACAGTACACTGGGGTTCAGCTCCTGAGTTCTAAAGCCTCACCATACCTCTGTAAGACAGCAAAGGTTCAAAAACCACAGCTGAAGTCAGAGAATCACAATATCTGATTCGGGTTAATGGATCGGAACACACTTACCGCGACACTGAGACATCCTGAAGCAAGTTCGATGGGACCTTCGGCACCAAAACGTCTCTCCTGCAAAGAGAAAGAAGTTGTTTATTTATTTAAGGCAAATATCAAGAATATAAAGTAATTTCCCTGCCGTTCCTATGCCAGAACACCAGCTCGTCACCGATGGAGAGCAGCTGGGTTTGAGATGAATGACAACGCAAGCTGAGAGACCAATACACTGCTTGAGATACCCTACTGGGGAGGTATCAAGTGGAGAAAGCACACACCGGTTTCAAGTCTACACAAGTTTAAGCCGCATTTTTCTAGCGACCTCACAGCTCACTGGAATGCTGTGCAAATCTTCGTAAACCGAGCACCTGGTGTCCTCTTAACGACTAATCCTTTTCTGTGACCAGCGGACAACACACACACACCCTCCCCCTCCCCCCACATTAAGACCAGGAGAGACAGGAGGACTACAAGACTGTCCGGTTCAAATCGAAAGCACATGGCAAAGGCAGCTCCTTACTGTCCCCCAAGCCCGTCTACATGGGTGACAGGGCCTTCTCCTGTTATACCCCCAAGCTCTGGAGCTCTCTGCCCAAGGATATCAGAGAGTCACCTTCTCTAAACTCCTTGAAATCCAGACTCCAAACCTTCTTCTTTAGAAGAGCCTTTACTGAACTGCTTCTATTACTGAACTGGTTCCATTCTTCACCCCTCTGCTCCTGCTGTATTTAGTACCACCATCCACGGTCTCCTCTGTGTATTGTAATTGTGTTTTATCTGGTGTATGTTTTTTTATTTATTGTTGTTGTCATCCTGTAAAACGCTTTGAGAAGCCACCTTTAAAGGCGCTATATAAAATAAAGTTTATTATTATTATTATTATTATTATTATTATAAACGGATAAAGTAAGGCATCCCAGAGCGTATTAATAAAAAAAAGTGTTCAGACTCACGGCTGTACGAAGCTCTCTCAGCTCTTCCTGGAGGACTGCGACAGTGTGCCCTCCCTGAGTCTGTTTTTTAGTGCTCCTAACAGGTAAGAAACGCCATATAAGGCTCACAGGGCTGGAGAACCCCGCCCCTACTCAGACTGCTCCAGGGGAAACATCTGTAGGGGAGGGGGCGTCTGAAATTCGGAGGAGGGGGGGAGGTGAAATGGAGCCGCCGTGACTGTCCCAGTGGAATTTCACAACCAGGCCCCCTGACGATTGTGATCGAAGATACCGACGAGCCGTTTGGTGTTGAGGGAAGAAGCCCGGTTTCACGTTCACCGGCGCCCTCGCGATTATTATTATTGCCCGGAGGGGCGAAATACCCCGTGCGTTCGTTCATCTCTGTAGCTGCATCGAGGTTCTGAATCGCTAATAATAATAATAATTGCAAGTGGAGCTATATATCCTGAGGTATAATAATAATAATTAATAATTGCTTACACTTATATAGTGCTTTCCTGGACTCTCCACTCAGAGCTCTTCACAGGTCATGGGGATCCCCTCCAGCCCCACCAGTGTGCAGCCCCCACCTGGATGATGCTCCAGTTAGCTCAGCACACAGCAGCTCTCAGTGGGGAGGAGAGCAGAGGGATGAAGCCAGTTCAGAGAGGGGGGTTATTAGGAGGCCATGATGGGTAAAGACCAGGAAGGAATTAGGCCAGGACACTGGGGTAACACTCCTACTCTTTTCCAAAAACACCCTAGGATTTTTAATGACCACAGAGAGTCAGGACCTCAGTTTTATGTCTCATCCGAAGGACAGCGCCTATTTACAGTATAGTGTCCCAGTCACTATACTGGGGCATCAGGACCCACACGGACCGCAGGGTGAGCGCCTCCTGCTGGCCCCAACTAACACCTCTCCCAGCAGCAGCCTTAATTTTCCCAGGAGGTCTCCCCTCCAGGTTAAGAAAACAGAGCTGTGAAACCAACAGCAAGCACAGATTCCTGTAACTACCGTCCTCGTTATAGAACGACTGTAAGTATCGGGATAAACTCCTGCAAGCTATCGGTCCACCTGAGCCCACAAGATCGAAATAATGCTGCAAGGGGACAGGCGGCGGCTTTCTTCCCTGCTGAAGGGAAAAGAAACGTTGTCTTTCCTTTCTTCTCTTTGCAGCAGGGAAGAAGCCCGTTGCCTGTCCTTTTGCAGCCTACGCATGCTGACGCAGCTCCCTACTGGAACTACTTCATCGTAATGCGGACACCCAGGAACCATGGAATAGGTGCCGTTCCTGTACGGATAGCCCTCCGGCACGTGAGACAGCCGCATGCAGCGCCTGCAAATTTGGGGGTTCATGTTCATTATCTGACCGTTGACAAAGCACATCTATTTTTTTAGGGCGCGAGTTAAGTAAGCGAAAGTCCTTTTGTCCAAAACTGAGGGGGCAGGACAGTTCAGTGGAGGGGGCAATGCCCCCTGCTCGTGGCACTGGGTCTGGACTGCTCTGCCCCCACCCCCTTCGGCAGACACCTCTACCAGGAGGCATTCCTGCAGATGCTATTACAGTGTTCTGACACAAGCAGCCCACTGTGTTTCTCCCACTAATGTACACAGCTGTGTGGACAGGGGCTCACGTGAGACCCTTTTCTGTAAGGTGTCAGTGAAATCACCAGAGTCATGTGTGTTAACAGCAATGTACAGCGATTTCAGCAACCAGATACGGTACATGTCAGGGTCTGAGGGAGCTTTCGACTGTAAGATGAGAAACTGCAGCCTACAGAAAATAAGTACTTTGCTCAGGAGTGGGTGCAATAATGAAAAAAATAAAACACAAAACTCACTTATGAGAATCGGGACCAATAAATAATCCAGTTAGTTTTTTGTACAACATGAAATCATATTTCAAATTCATAGAAACATGCCAAAATGGAGGAAAATTAAATACCAAACCTGTTCTAATATTATTGAAAAAAATTAGCCAATGTTTGAATACAGGTCCTGACCAGTTGAAATTAATGACAGAAGCGACTGGGTTCACTCACTTACAGAGCACCAGGGACTTGTGCAGACCTGAGCTTCAATTGTGGCAGGAAATGATTTACAGCTGTCGAAGAAGCCTGACAGAGCATATTCCCAGTCTCTTAAACTCTCGTCTCTGTTATCAGTATGCTTTCAAAATGTCTTTACTTCAGGCCTGGGGATGAAATCAACCCAGCAGACGTCTGAAAAAGTGTAGAGAGACAGGAGCTCCTTGAAAGAGCATTTGGAACTCAGAGACTGAGACACCACACTTTACACTGAGGGCGGCGGGGATGGGGAACAAGCTGCCCAGCCATTGTGGTTGAAGCCGATACACTGGCTTCTCTCCAGACACAGCTGAGTGAGCTCCTCCAGTCAGGACAGGAGGCTCTTCTGTACACAGAGAGTGGTGGGGATGAGGAACAAGCTGCCCGGCCCTGTTGTTATAGCCAATACCCTGGCTTCTCTCCAGACATGGCTGGGTGAGCTCCTCCAGTCAGGACAGGAGGGTCTTCATTACACAGAGGGTGGCGGCGGTGGGGAACACGCTGCCCTACCCTGTTGTTGAAGTCGATACCCTGGCTTCTCTCCAGACACGGCTGGGTGAGCTCCTCCATTCAGGACAGGAGGCTCTTCTGTACAGAGGGTGGTGGGGGTGGGGAACAAGCTGCTTAGCCCTGTTGTTGAAGCCGATGTCCAACTGTGTCCTGAGAAAAGGCTGGGTGAGGTCCTCCAATTGTTTAACACTGATTGATTATTTAACATCAATAAAGTAAACAGACTGCCTAGCAGGGACCTGGACTACAGCTGCCAAGTGACTAACTATACTGCAGAAACAGCAGAGGCGCTGTAGCTGTGAAAGAGCTTGTCCCAGTACTCAGGGTGTGACAGGGACCATTACAGAAGATCATTCGTGCATTCTGCCATAAGACTTTACAACCCAACCACGGTATGTCTGGGCAGGGGCAGCAGTGACCTGCACACCTGAAACCTGATTCCTCTGTAATCTGTAATCAACCAGTGCTCTGTTTTACTGGCGCTCTGTCTACATCTAGGTTATAGTGCAATACTTGGAAGTGGAATGGGTAATTCATTTATTATTCACTTGGGAGTGCTTGGGAGTGTGCAACATCTATACTGTGTGTTACACCTTCCTTGTGTTCTGTACATTCATTTTTTTTCTTTGTGTGCCTTTTCTGTTGTTTGTAATTCTTTATTCCATTTTAGTTAGTTATGGTATTGTATTACTGTATTACTATATCTGTACTGTGCTGTGTTGTTTGTGCCTGGCTGCTGTAGCACCTGAATTTTACCGGATGAATAAAGTACCTATCTGTTTTCATCCTGGAGAGAGACGGGAAGGAGCCGGCTGCCTCAGACTCCGATGGCCGTGTCCTGGGTGAGGCTCAGCTGCTCCAGCTCTTGCAGGGCCCAGTCATACTCCCTCTGCAGCTGCTCCGCAGACAGACTGGAGGGGCGCAGGGCCAGGAAACTGTAGGTGTCTTCGCAGTGAAAGAACTTCTCCCACACACTGGAGCAGCAGGCACACAGTACCTGGAAGGGCTGCAGTGTGTGTGTGTGGAGGGGGTGTCCCACATTGACAGGCTGAAGGAACAGAGTCTCTTTAGTCTGAAGGAACTGAATCTCTTTAGTCTGAAGGGGGTGTCCCACACTGACAGGCTGGAGGAACTGAGCCTCTTCAGTCTGAAGGGGGTGTCCCACATTGACAGGCTGGAGGAACGGAGCCTCTTTAGTCCGAAGGGGGTGTCCCACACTGACAGTAAAATGTTTTGTTTCATGTTCTGTCAGTGACAGAGTACTCAGTACTCATAAGCAAGGTACCCATTTCCTGAGGGAAGAGTGTACAGTATGTTCGAATATCAGGATTTCCACAGCTGGAGTCAACATCAGAATGATATTATCTTCTACATTCATGATGTCTGGAGCTTCAGATTTCAAGCCCTACAGAAAATAAGTCCTTTTACCTTTCAGGAGTGGGCTCAATAATAAAAATAAATAAATCATAAAAACTCTTCTTTACAAGAATCTGGAACACAATACAAATCCGGTTCGTTTTTTTTTTTTTTGGGGGGGGGCATAATTTTAAATTAATAGAAACATGGCAAAATACCAAACTGGAGGACAGTTAAAAAAAGGCAAAAACCTGTTCTCATATTGTGTGAAAGAGAGCCAGTGTTCAAACGCAGGCGAGCTGCTGAGGTTGATGACGGAGACGGCTGGGCTCACACACTCACAGAGCGCCAGAGACATGAGCAGGAACATAACAGAGGGGTGTACCCACCTCAGCAGCCACAGTAAAATGATCTGTAGTGACCTGAAGCTATTGAAGGGGCATGACAGAACACGCCTCTGGCCTCTGACACTCTAGCAGTGGACTCTGTTAGCAGGATGTTCTTAGCATGCCTTCCCTGGAGGCCCCGGGGACGACGTCAACCCAGTGGATGTCTGAAAAAGAACAGAGAAACAGGAGCTCCGGGAAAGGGCATATGGAACTGAGAAACAGAGACACCGCTTTACGCTGAGGGTAGGTGGGGGTGGGGAACAAGCTGCCCAGCTATGCTGTTGGGAGCTGGTAACCCCAGCTTCTCTCCAGACACAGCTGGGTGAGACCCTCCAATCAGGACAGGAGGCTCTTCTTTACACAGAGGGTGGTGGGGGTGGGGAACAAGCTGCTCAGCCCTGTTGTTGAAGCCGATACCCTGGCTCCTCTCCAGACACAGCTGGATGAACTCCTCCAGTCAGGATATGAGGCTCTTCTTTTCACAGAGGGTGGCAGGGGTGGGGAACAAGCTGCCCAGCTAAGCTGTTGGAGCCGATACCCTGGCTTCCCTCAGGACACAGCTGGATGAGCTCCTCAGATCAAATAACTTCTAAATACTGTAAAGGCCGGATCTTCTCACCTTTATTGGGATCATATTGTTGTGTTTAACAAAGTGCAGATATGAAAATACGCACCATAAACGATCTTCAAAGTCCTAGCCACTGTTATACTTGACGATATTCCAGCAGATCAGCTGGCATTGTAGAAACCAAGAGATTCGAGCCTGAAGTGACTATTCGTCCAGCCAAGCTTTATTGTCTGCATACAAGAACCACAATAAGGACCATAGTAGTCCTAGTAGCTCAGAAGGGACATGACTCTACACAGCTTATTTATACACGTTTCTCTCCACCCTCCCCCTCCTGTCTTTGAGATAGTTTTCTCAAGAAATTCCAGGACTCAGAAAGCACTTAAAACATTCCTTTCTTATCAGGGAGTTTAGTGTAAACATTCCCCATTTGGGAATTTAGGACAGGAAGAGAGAAGCATCTGTGCTCAAGCCAACGTGAAGGTTAGAGTTTAGCATGTGAATGCAGCAGGAGTTCACAGTTCCTGCCACTATCTGGGTACAGGGTAACACACAGATTCTGCTAGCAGACTCCATCAGCATGTATGGTGTTGAAGCTTGGAAAAGAATGAAAGCCTGATTGAATTTTTAATTATAGGCTCGTTTCAATTGATGTCTGCGGATCATTGTTTCCTGCTCCATTAAATTCCACTTTATCTCAACAAAATGTCATCCAAATAGCCTCAGGCCATCGGGGACCTTCTTAAAATCACGTTTGTGCACGTTACCAGTCAGCATTTGCGATTACAGAAGTCACTCTAAAAAATAAGGCTTCAGTCTGTCTGGCTGGTGTCCAGTTTCAGTTTTTCCCCAGTATCATACTGCTCATGGTGAAGCACAACCCGGGGTGGGGTACAAGCTCAAACTGCACGAAAGTTGGTTGAAAACTGGACAGCAGGCGCTTCTTTACACAAAGAGTGGTGGGGGGTGTGGCCAGCAGCCATCTCACCTTGCAGCTCCCAGCTGGCGTGAGCCTAGCCAGTACCTGGAGGGGAGACTCCTTGGAAAGCTGAGGCTGCTGCTGGGAGAGGTGTGAGGGGGGACAGTAGGGGGCGTTCACCCTGCAGTCTGTGTGGGTCCTGATGCCCCAGTAAAGTGACGGGGACACTGGACTGTCCTTCTGATGAGATGTAAAACCGAGGTCCTGACTCTCTGTGGTCATTAACAATCCCAGGGTGTTTCTGGAAAAGAGTAGGGGTGTTACCCCAGTGTCCTGGCCCAATTCCCCTCCTGGTGTTTACCCATCATGCTGCAAAGGGCCTACTCACACCTGGACAGGGCTGGCTACACTGTAAGGATCATGTTTTTCGACTTCTCCAGTGCCTTCAATACCATACAGCCCTTACTTCTAAGGAGGAAGCTGGAGGAGATGCAAGTCGATGCCTCCATGACCTCGTGGATCACTGACTACCTGACAGGCAGACCACAGTCTGTGAGACTTCAGAACTGTGTGTCTGAACAGGTAGTGAGTAACACAGGGGCACCTCAGGGGACAGTTCTTTCTCCATTCCTCTTCACCCTCTATACTTCGGACTTTAAGTACAACTCAAAGTCATGCCACCTGCATAAGTTCTCAGATGACTCTGCAATTGTGGGATGTATCAAGGGTGGGCGGGAGGAGGAGTACAGAGGACTGGTCAGCAGCTTTGTGGAGTGGTGTGAGGTGAACCACTTGGAACTGAATGTAACAAAGACAAAAGAACTGGTGGTAGATTTCAGGAGAAAAAAGGTCAAACCTACTCCTGTCTACATCCATGGGAGTGGCGTGGAGATGGTGGACTCGTACAAGTACCTGGGAGTGCACATCAACGATAGACTGGAATGGTCTAAGAACATCGAGGCCATCTATAAGAAGGGACAGAGCCGACTCTACTTCTTGAGGAGGCTCAGGTCCTTCAATGTATGTAGTAAGATGCTACATATCTTCTATCAGTCGGTGGTAGCGAGCGCCGTTTTCTACGCAGTGGTGTGCTGGGGCCCTGGGATTAGAGCAGTGGATTCTAAAAGGCTGAACAAGCTCATCAGGAGAGCAAGCTCTGTCATTGGGTCTGGCCTGGACCCAGTGGAGGTAGTGGCTGAGAGGAGAATGGTGTCCAAACTAGAGGCCATCATGGACAACGTCTCCCATCCCCTCTATAACAGGCTTGTAGAAATGAAGAGCACGTTCAGCAGTAGACTGATTCATCCACGGTGCGACAGGGAGCGCTACAGGAGGTCATTCTTGCCTTCTGCCATAAGAATGTACAACGCATCCACCTTGTGTCTGGGCAGAGGCAACATTGACAGGGACCTGTTTCTGGACTGAACGCATCTACACATCTACTGCTACATCTGTTCTCTTTCTTTTTCCCGTTTACAACCGTTTTTTGTGCAATATATGCCAGGGACCCGTGCAATACATTTATATCTATATCTATATCTATATTTACATCTATATTTATATTCATATGTATGATACGATTTTTCTGCATACTGTTCTGTTCTTTGTGTGTCCGGACTGTGAGTAACTCTTTTAGTGCACCCCTCACTGTACTGATTGTATTGTATGTATTGTACTATTATTATTATTGTATCATTCGTTACACTGTGGCTGTGTTGTCTGTGTAAAGCTGCTGTTGCACTGCAATTTCCCTCACGGGATCAATAAAGTATCTATCTATCCCTCTGCTCTCCTCCCCACTGAGAGCTGCTGTGTACTGAGTGGACTGGAGCATCATCCAGGTGGGGCTACAGGGGATCCCCGTGACCTGGGAAGAGCTGGAGAGTGGAGAGTCCAGGAAAGCGCTATAGAAGTGTAAGGAGTTATTAATTATTATTAACAGGCTGCCCAACCTGTTGTTAAAGCCTCTCTCAGGACACAGCTGGATGAGCTCCTCGGAACAATTAATTCTTCACCAGCAAACGGGGCGGAAGGGTCCCACGGGCTGAACGGGCCCCTCGTGGATGCAGGTGTGTTCACATGCAAGTGAAAGGCGGGACGCGACAGAGACTGGGGACGCGCCCCGAGAGACACCCCAGTGGGCATTGATTCGTCGAATATACGTATATTCACGGCGAAAATACGGCTATACGTATATATACGTCGCCTCGACGTATAATCAACGTCGAATTGCAACCGTAAAATCGACGACATTAATAAACTCATATATAACGTCGAAAACACATCTAACACAGTGCCTGAGGCTTTTTACTGTACAGTATGTATCGTGTGTGCCGCAACTAGGAGTATACGGCACTCTGCACAGTGTACGAAGTAAATTATTTTGCAGTAATTAATTTACACGTGTATAATAAATATAGTAAATATAATAAATTAATTACTGCAAAATAATTTACTTCGTACACTGTGCAGAGTGCCGTATACTCCTAGTTGCTGAAGTCCCACCCTACATCAACAGAAAAAGAAATAAAGGAGCACGCAATGTGTTACTTGAAGAATGCATATGCAAGGCAGGGGGCCAGGAGATCTGGACACTGAAAATAATAGGTTTTTGGTTCTAACTGTTAGGACAATTAGACAGGGTTTGCAAATAGTGGACAAAAATCGTCTTAACTTCCATTGTAATATTTTTTTTCTTGGAAATATAGAAGTTGTACATTTTAAAATGTATATTTGAATCAAAATGTGGTTTTGAGTTAGTGTGTTAATGTAATTAGTTTGTGTTTGTCATTACTATACTGTATATTGCCATGTTACCAGAATTTGTAGCTGAAGTTTAAGACTAGTTGTGTTTTTTATGATTATTGCCCATATGTTGATTGTTGATTGATTGTATACAATGTATAATTTGAAATACATATGTTTCAGGTGTGAATGTGTATTTTCAGAATAAATTTCTAAACCTAATCATTGGCTTGGTTTGTTTCTACACCTATAAAACCTATCTTTGATGTATAATAGACCTCTAACCATATACGTATAATAGACCTCTAAAGTTATCCGTATAATTGACCTCTAACCATATACGTATAATAGTCCTCTAAAGTTATCCGTATAATAGACCTCTAAAGTTATCCGGAACTCCAACCATATATGTATAATAGTCCTCTAAATTTATCCGTATAATAGAACTCCAACCATTTATGTATAATGAACGTCTAAACATAGACGTATAACTTTAGACGTATATTAGAATTTCATTCTAGACGAATTGCAGACCACATTTAGACGTCTAAGGTATGCGTTTAATAGACGTATATTATACGTCTTTTGCCCACTGGGACAGCTGGGTTGGACAACGGACGGTTGGGGAAAGCCGACGCCTGTTCTTATCTTGACTTGCCTGGAAAACTCCCACCTCTTCAGAAATCACCCGTTTCAGCAGGAAAGGCTGCGTGTCGCGCGGGGTGAGGGGTTCGAGGGGCGGGGCCGCGCGCACACAGGTGTGTATCGCCAACCTGCCCCCCTCTTCCTCCTCTTGCACGCTTTTATTCCTTTCCGCCGCGAAGATCAGACCATCTTCAGCAATGCAGCCGGCTCCGCGCGTTTCCAGCAGCTCCTCGGTGCGTATTTGAGCTCGGTCCTCTTCTGCGTGGCTGCTGCCCCGCGCGATCAGCTTGCCCATCTCTCCGCGCTTGATCGGGCCGGCCTGCGGGTTTGCGGGTTTTGCTCTGCATTGTGTGTCGGGGTGGGTACGCCGATATTAATCCACGATCCAGGGTCACACGGACGCGCCGATCCTACGCGAGCACGGAGTGTGTGTCCTGTGATGGACTAGTGTCCTGTCCAGAGTGTGTGTGTGTGTCCTGTGATGGACTGGTGTCCTGTCCAGTGTGTGTGTGTGTGTTAAGCAGGCTTAAAAGTTAACTACACGCCGAAACGTGGAGAGAAAAAAAAACCCAGCGTGTCCGTTTCTGCTTTTCTGAGTGGAATGAACCCGCGCTGCATTCTTTCACGGTGCAGGGCTGTGGGTGTGTCGGGGTTCCTGTTCCAATCAGAAAGGTTCAGATCTGCGTCTGTGGGGGGTTTTAATGACCGATGCGTAACGCAATGAGGATTAAAAAGGGACACGCGCGTGGCTTTCTTTCGGGTTCCCCTGTCTCGTGTGAAGAGCACTAGAACTGTCATTCGGTAAGAATTTGCAACTTCACTCCGATCCCCAGCAAACGCGGTAGAGGCAGCAGCTATAAAATAAGATGAGATTACTTTAATTAGCCCTATACAATTTCTTGCATGAGGAATGTGTCTTTTCACAGACCCCAGCTTGCTCTCCATGAGACACACAGACAGGGAGAGAGAAGCTGGGGGTCAGAGCGCAGAACCGGCAGACCCTTCCAGCCCCAGGCGCAGATCCTGAGCTACAGAGCCACCGCTCCGCGCTCCGCCCTCCGCTCCTTTGTATATAAGGAATTAATTCATTAGATACAGCGAGGCACCGGCAGAAACACACCAGCGACCCTATATTCACGAACGAAGACGCAAACACGCACGTCGGAGCCGCCCCTATAATGAAGGACCCTGGAAAAGTTTAATCTTACCCAAAAGGGGGGTGCAGCTCATATTATTCAACCCCCTTCCACCTATATAGCGCCTTTCCGGACTCTCCAGCTCTCTCCAGGTCATGGGGATCCCCTCCACCCCCACTAGTGGGGAGCCTCGCCTGGGTGACGTTTAGGGTGACAGAGTTGCAAGGAAAGGAAGAGCAAATACTTACCACACATTTTTTAAAAAGACGGGGGAGGGAGAAACCAAGCTATTAAAAAAAAAAACATTTTGATCTCCGTCTCTCTCTTTTCCAGAAGTAAAGAAGATCAGCAACAAAAATGGCGGAGAACAAAGGTAGGTGTGTTGGTACCTCCGAGGTCGAAAAAAGGATCACCGACTGCATGCCATGTGCGTGACAAGTCGGCTTAAAGATCAGACGCTGTTAAACGAAAGAACTTCTCATCCCGTTATATTATAAAGACGGAAGTCTGAGAAAATCAAAGATGACGTTCTTGAGCAGCGTCAAGTGAGATCTAATTTACAAAATCGAAAATGAATGCCCCCCAAAACAGCCGCGGGTGGTTATATTGTCCTCGGGAATCTCTTCCTTATGTCAAAATGGCTTAACTGTGGGAACGCATAGACCTGATGGAAGTTTGATAGGACTTGGGGCGCCCTCTGGCGGAAAAGGGCTTAATTATCAGCCGCTCGGCTCTCTTCAACAATGAGGCGTCCTCAAACAACAAGTAAAAAAAGTTACTCGTTACTACTAAAAGACCCGCTTATTAGATCTTGGTTACCACCATTTCCTCATCGATGTTCTAGAAAATTAATTTTTATTTTTGGATTTAAGTGAAAACAGCGCTGTGGTTCCCCCTTCTGGAACGGCGCAAACTCCCGGTTCTTTCCTCCCTGCTGCTGGGACGAGCTTTTCCTGCAGCGGCCGAAGCAGCTGCATTTGAAGGGTCTCCTCCCCTCCCATCTTATGGCCCGCGGCAGATTTCTTAACACAGCCTCCTGTCCGGTTTCTCTCTCTCTCTGCCTGCGTGCGCCCGCAGTCCAGGCCGGCTTCCACGCGGTGCAGTCGGTGATCCAGCTCCAGGAGCTGGTCTCCGTGGTGCAGAAGGCGGCCGTGCTGTTCAAGGTGTCCTACTTCAGCCTCTGCCTGTACCCGGATCTGGAGACCAAAGTCCACCAGCGGGGCACGGAGTCGCGCAAGCTGTGCATCTCCACGGCGGCTACGTTTTTACAGGTAGGCGACGCGCCCTTTAAATATCATTATTGCTGGCCCAGCAGCACTAATAGTGATGCTCGTGTAGTGGACCACTGCCTGGAAGTGTATTTAAAACTGATGGGGGGGGAGGCAGCACGTCTGTACTGACACAGCTGGGTGAGCTCCTCCAGTCAGGACAGGAGGATCTTCTGTACACAGAGGGTGGTGGGGGTGGGGAACAAGTATCTTTACTTTTCTCTCTCATTTCTGGTTCTTCCCCCCCGAAGTGCGCCAACGTGGGGACCGACGTCATGAAACGGGTGTTCCCAGCGATTCGGCAGGCGGTGAGGGACCAGCAAACGCAGCGGCCCGGGTCAGCCTGGAGCTGTCCAAGACCCTGATCCAGAAGGATATAATGCATAATGTCGTGGAAAAGTACACATCTTTATTTCCTCTGGGGAATTCCAGCTCGCGGCTGCTGGGTCTGTTGATGCTCTCTTGGGGAAGAGGGTTAAGTATCATTCTCATCATTTTAATCAGAGTTCAGTCAGCCTCAAGGTGGAAGGGTACAACTGAACAGCTGTGCAAATGGATAAAGGCTACTGAACGATACGTCAAGTCTCACGTTCGTTTCCCCCCCCCAAGGCACTCGTTTTTCTCTGTCGTGAGAACATAAGAAGGGCCAAGTCTTCTTTTTCATTTCTAACTGGTCTAGCCTGTTTTAATGGTTATTGGATCCGAGGCTGCAATGGTGTGAAAGTAGCCAGTTTTCAACCACAGAGCTGGGCACCTTGTTCCACACCCCCACCACCCTTTGTGCAAAGAGGTGTTTTCTGTTCTCCGCTTTCAACCACTTTCAGATAGTTTTACACTCCCTTCAGACTTAAAAGTTCCTCCAGCCTGTCAGTGCGGGATTCGCCCTTCAGACTGAAGAGACTCAGTTCCTCCATCCTGTCAGTGTGGGACACTCCCTTCAAACTAAAGAGACTCAGTTCCTCCGGCCTGTCAGTGTGGGACACTCCCTTCAGACTGAAGAAACTCAGTTCCACCGGCCTGTCAGTGTGGGACCCTCTCTTTAGTCTAGTCTCTGTCACCGGCTGGATGAACCCCTGACTATCTCTCTCTCTCTCACTCTCCTGGCCGCAGGTACGAGAGCCTGAATGGCAGCGTGGCCAGCACCTGCAGCGACGTGAAGGCGGTCCGGGAGAGCGAGCAGCAGGAGAGGGAGAAGAAGACGCAGGAGGCGGAGGCTCTGCGGGCACAGGCCCACGCCCTGAAGGACCGGCTGGCACGGCTGAGCGAGGAGAAGGCCCGGGTGGGCCGGCAGATCCAGGACAAGCTGGCGGAGAAGAGGCGGCGCCAGGGCGGCTGCTGGGCCTACAGCGACAAGAGCAACAACGCCCGCCTGAGCGCCCTGGAGGGCGAGCTGCGCCACCTCTTCGGGGAGGACAACCGCCTCGCCCGGGAGATCTGGGACAACGCGGCCGAGCTCAACCGCGTGCAGGCCGTCCAGCGTGTGTGTGTGTGTGTCCTGTGATGGACTGGAGTCCTGTCCAGCATGTATGTGTGTGTGTGTGTGTCCTGTGATGGACTGGCGTCCTGTCCAGGGTGTGTAAGTGTGTGCGTGTCCTGTGATGGACTGGCGTCCTGTCCAGGGTGTGTAAGTGTGTGTGTGTGTCCTGTGATGGACTGGCGGCCTGTCCAGGGGGTGTGAGAGTGTGTGTGTGTCCTGTGATGGACTGGCGGCCTGTCCAGGGGGTGTGAGAGTGTGTGTGTGTCCTGTGATGGACTGGCATCCTGTCCAGGGTGTGTGAGTTTGTGTGTGTCCTGTGATGGACTGGCGGCCTGTCCAGGGGGTGTGAGTGTGTGTGTCCTGTGATGGACTGGTGTCCTGTCCGGGGTGAGTGTGTGTGTGTGTGTCCTGTGATGGACTGGCATCCTGTCCAGGGTGTGTAAGTGTGTGTGTGTCCTGTGATGGACTGGCATCCTGTCCTGTGTGTGTGTGTGTGTGTGTGTGTGTGTCCTGTGATGGACTGCTGTCCTGTCCAGGGTGAATCCTGCCTTGTGCCTGTTGCTTGCTGCCCACCCCTCTCCCTCTCTCCCTCTCCCTCAGGGAAGCTCGGGAAGCCCAAGCAGCTGCAGGAAGTGCAACGCTGCCTGTCCCGCGTCCAGCAGATCCTGCTGAGGCTGCACAACTTCTGCGACACTGCCCGGGTGGCCATCGCCAGCCTGGGGCAGAAGACAGAGGCGGGAGAGAGCTTCCTGGATTACATCCAGGACTTCAAGGAGGAGTACCTGAAGAGCCTGGATGAGGCGGAGCAGGTGGGTGGAGGGGCAGAGGGGCAGATCGGTGGTGTGATTTTCTCTCCCGAATTTCAGTGGGAGCCTCCGTCAGTCAGATGGGTAGCTGTCTACAGTAGCTGGAAATAAGGAAACTACGATATTTTAGGACAGTCATTCATTTTAGAGTTAATAACTGCCATTTTTCTCCACACATCTACACACTGTGCACAAATGCACACCACACACATTCTGACTACAATCGCAACGTACACACCAACACAATGTATACACACAATTGATCTGACACAATCGCACTCTACACCCTACTATACTGTATACACACTACACACACAGACACATTCGTACTACATACATCAACACAACGTATACACACTGTACACACAATCACACCCTACACCCCACTGTACTGTATACACACTACACATGTACACACATTCGTACTATATCCATCAACGCAACGCGTACACACAATCACACTCTACACCCAACTATACTGTATATACACTACACACGCACACATTCATACTGTACACATCATCGCAACACATACACACACTGTACACACAACTGATCTGTATTCACAATACACACAACGACACACTACACATGCATGCACATTCGTACTACATACATCAACACATACACACTTTACACACCACTGATCTGTATACACAATACACACAACCACACTCTACACCCAACTATACTGTATACACACTACACATTTGTACTGTTTACATCAATGCAACGCATGCACACGCACACACACACGCACACACACACACACACACTGCAGTCCTTCCAGGTGCTGTGTGCCTGCTGCTCCAGTGGGGGGGAGAAGTTCTCTCACTGTGAAGACGCCTACAGCTTCCTGGCCCTACGCCCCTCCAGTCTGTCTGCAGAGCAGCTGCAGAGGGAGTACGACCGGGCCCTGCAAGAGCTGAAGCAGCCGAGCCTCTCCCAGGACATGGCCATCGACGTCTGAGGCAGGAGCACGAGGACCGGGAAGAGCTCTCTCACGGCCTCTGCGCTTCCTGCATTATAATGGGGTCCCTGCTAGGCCATCTGTCTAGTTTCTTGATGATGTCATGTGGTGATTTATGATGTCATGGAGGATGGGAATTGCTTTTCCCTGCTCCTGGGGTTCTGGTGAGGGGTTATCATGCAGACTAGGATCAAGGCTAGGGTGTTGCTGGTCTACAGCAGGGGGGTTTGGTCATGTCCGTGTTTCTAGTGTGACTGCAGAAAATTTCAAATGCACCTTTTTGACTATGTTCATTAATGGTATTTGGACAGCTTAAGTGAGGGGGGTGACTGTCACGTAGCTCCACAATGTCATACTTGGGATCCCCCACACGCGGTGTAATTCATGTGCCTGATCCCCATCTGTATGGTGTGAAATAATGGAACTGCACAATAAAATGGTCTCGATGGGAGCAGTCTGATTCCTTTGCCGTCTGTGATACAAGCTGCCCAGCCCTGTAGTTTAAGCCGATACCCTGGCTTCTCTCCAGACACAGCTGGGTGAGCTCCTCCACTCAGGACAGGAAGCTCTTCTGTACACAGAGGGTGGTGGGGGTGGGGAACAAGCTGCCCGGCCGTGTTGTTGAAGCTTATTCCTTCGCTTCTCTCCAGACACAGCTGGGTGAGCTTCTCCAGGACAGGAGGGTCTTCTGTACACAGAGTGGGGCAGGGGTGTGGAACAAGCCGCCCATCCCTGTGGTGGAAGCCGAGACCCTGGCTTCTCTCCAGACACACCTGGGTGAGCTCCTCCAGTCAGGACAGGAGGCTCCTCTGTACATAAAGGGTGGTGGGGGTGGGGTACAAACGTACCCTTCCATTTGACTAAACAACCTTTTCTCCATATCCCTGCTTTACCCTGAGAGCCAAGAGGGTGGAGTCCCATCCAAATAACAAAAGACACATCTATTCAACTGACACTCAGAGGTGACCGAACACATTTCAGGTTTACACCCCAGTTAAACGTGCCTTTCCTTCATTTCAGATCGCTCTGCTCCCCATGATCTCTGAAAACCCACTCTCACACACCACGCCCTCACATCGCACATGGCTCTACATTCACCAGCTGTAATACAGCTACGAACAAAGACAGACATTGAAGTTCGCCATTACTAAATGACATTCGTATTAGTTCATGCATGTATTAATGTTCACTGGAAAGCAGTTTCAGTTAAATATTAAAATGTTCCCAGCGACAGCTGCATAACAGACTCATGACAGTAGTGACCGTATTATGTCCACCCTATCTGGGGATGTTCTAATGTGACTCCAGCTGCTTAAACCACATGAAGAGGTGATGTCAGTTCGTCCCCCTACTTCAGTAACCACTAGAGGGCAGCAGCTCTTGCTCTGAGTTCGCTGAAAGAGAGACTTACAGAAGACACAGGCACAAGAACGGAGCCTGGAGAGATGTTCAAATAAACGCCGCCCCCCAGGGAGACCCGACTGTGTAAGAGCCTGGGACCTGTGAAAAGAGTCTTTTATATTTCTATTTAAGTGATTTTTTTAATATTTATTTTGTATTGCTGTACGCATCTTAATTTTTCGTCTATTCTGGTGTCTGGTTTTCTGTTTTTTTTGGCTTGTCTTGGACTGCTGTAACACATCAATTTCCCTTCAGGATCAATAAAGTCCTATATATCTTCTGCTCTGTTTTGTACCTTACAGAATGATGAGTTAAAAGCTAAGTCAGCCATTTACAGAGCAACACCCACACTAACACAGATGATTTTTTTTAATTCCCACAATAGATAACAGTATATTCAAACAAAGCAACAGCAATATAATAAACCTGACAGGAGCTACTTTAACACCTCACGCTCTTTCACACTTCAATTCTCTCAACAGATGGGCAAAAAAAAATTCCAGCAAAGAGATAAGACTTTTATTGTCCCCTGAGGGAATTTTGTATGGACACCCAGCACTCCTGTACATTTAAATAGCATGCACAAAAAGAGAGAAGAAAATAAAATCATTGCACATTACACTATTACAAAAAATAAGAAAAACACTGCACATCATTCTATTGCACATGTACAGTAGAACACATAACATGGAACGTTTATAACACATCGCAAAAACATATTGCACTCAGGTGGGTTGTAAGAGTCAAAATTGTTTATCCTTGACATTTTTGTGTTGACAGCTGTAATGCATAGTGGAACAAAGGAATCTTTGTATCCGTTTCACTTACCTTTGGGAACCCTGAAACGTTTGCCCGAAGGAAGAAGTTGGTATTCAGGGTTGAGGATGTGGGAAGGATCTGATATCATTGTTCCTGTCTGTCTGATTAGGGATTTTTCAAAGATGGCCTGCGGGGAGGGCTGCTGTTTCACTCCCTTGACCTTGAAAGCTGTCTGGATGAGGCGGGTCATTTGCCATTTAAAATGAACTGATAGATGACCGAACCACACTGAAATACCATATCTGATAATGCTCTCGATTACAGCTCCAGAGACAGATAAAGTGGGTGACCGCAGCTACTGTCTGCAACACAGTGTGGTGTGAATGATACAGGGTGTAAAGACCTTTTTCAGACGAGCTGCGATCAAATGATCGGAACACATAGGAGACGAAACTGGAAATTAGACCATCTAACAACCCAGCAAACAGGGCTGAATGGATAAGAAAACCCATAATTAATGAAGAAATATAAGGTAACCAAATGAGGAATCACAGGAGAAAATATATGAAATAATTTAAAAAACAGGAGTATAACAGTGGAGCTGATGTATGATATGCAAACAGACAAAAGGAAAAAAAAATCATTGTAAATGGAAAGAAAAAACATTCTAAGCAAGAAATTATTCTGCAGACTTCATGCTGTCAACACTAAAAACAATTCAAGTTAAACAGGGGGCTAATTTCAGCGGCCACATTTGTTGCTTCTGGTCTTAAGGCTGAATTCCAGTTTGGGGTGCTGCTTTCAGTTCATTACAACTGACCCCAGCAGGAAGGGCAGCCCCTACATCACAATTCTCGCGAGCTCTCACCCGTGATGAGAGCAGCCTTGCCCTGATCTCCACAAACATGGCGACCATACAGGACTTGCACAACGTTCAAGAATTTGTGAAGGTCTCGGAATTTCTCACATTTTGCAGTACCCTCAATAATTTCTTCTGAGACGGAGATTTAATAACTGGTTGGAGACACTGGGGCAGCAATCCCCGTTTAACACTACAAAGTGTACATTGCCACAAACAAAATACGTGTTCCTAAAAAACGTTGCAAACGCAAAAGATTCCCAATAGCCTCTGAACACAACTATAAAGTTTACTTTTACAGCGGTAAATCTATTTGGTAATAAACAAACAAGCCAATAGCATAATACCTTAACGCCCTCGCCCAGTGGTGAGGAGGAAGCGCACCTAGGCGCTCATAGTACCGCAAAGCAGGCTGGGAGTTGTAGCCGGGGGGAGTCTGAGGGTCAGCAGGATGATATGTATCTGCATACGTAAATATTGTGATAGTAGTTTTAGTGTCCTGTATAGCTCTATAAGTGTATAGCCCGAAGTTAACGAGTTACCACCCTAACCACGTGTAAGTGTTCTGTCGGTCTCCTCATGTGTGTATAGCCTGTGTTTGGTTTTTGTGTGGTTTTGTTTGGAGAATAAAGCCGTCGCTTGGTTTACGATCATGTCTCCACTTGTCCTTTGTCCTGAGGGAACCTGAAAAATGTTACATTGGTGTCAGAAGCGGGCAGGATGGACAGACCATGGCAGACATTCACTGATTTTGTCAAGCGCCGGCTAACCCTAAAAGAGACTGAACCCACCGGCAGCGCACATACAGAGCCTGAGCAACTCCTGGGTGCGACAGGTGGCCACAGCCCTTACCAGGGCTACCCAGTAGTGGTCTCGCTGGTAGAATTGGGGCGACTGCCCACTACTCCTGCCCAGTGGATGCCCAAGAGAGAAGATGCCCTCCCTGCCGGAGTCGGCCAGCTATTCCCACACCCGCCAGCGCGGGTGCGACCCGGTCGCTACGACGGGGAAGCGCCTTGGGAAACCTACGAGGCTCAGTTCCAGCTCGCGGCCCGGACAAATGGCTGGAGCCGGGCAGAGATGGCCGGCCACCTGGCGGCGGCGCTGGAAGGAGTGGCCTGCCAGGTTCTCCTGGATGTCCCAGAGGAGGACTGAGGTGAATACGCGGCGCTGGCAGCAGCTCTCCGGCTGGGCCCGGTCGCCGCTGATGTCATGTTCCTTGCCCGCCGAGGATACCCGGCTTTCCCCCGGGAGGCGCAGCGGGAGATGGCTCTTCAGGCCTTTCTCAAGGCCCTCTTACCCGAAGAGCCGTGCCGAAACAGGGAAACAGGTGCTTGCCTTCCGTCTGGGTACAGCGACGGTGCGCCTGCTACCTTGCACCCATCCAGGAGGACTGCATCCTGGGGCTGGACCTGCTGCAGCGAGTGGGGACCAGTTTGGACTTGGGATGGCAGGAGTTGGTGTGGCAGGGGGAGCGACTTCACCTGGTGGAGGGCAGGCCCGGCGAAGGCCGAGGGACACGGGCTTGCCGGAGACGGGAGAAAAAGAGGCAGTGGCGGTGGCAGTCGCAGGGGCGGACCGGGCCTGCGAGCCGGGGAGCGAGCGTGCCGGATCCTGCCCCTGAATCACCCGGGGGGCCTGACAAGGTGGCGGTGGTGGTGGCGGGGGCCGAGCATTGCGTGGAAGCGAGGCGCGCCATTGAGGACCTCTACCAGCGAAGCTGCGAGGGCCTCGATTGGGACCAGTGGCAGCGGCTCCAGGAACTACTCGCCCAAAACGAGGACCTCTTTGCGGCAAGGGATGAGGACTGCACCCGCACTGCCCTGGTCCAACACAACATCAACACTGGCGACGCTCAGCCCATCTGCATCCCACCGGGACACATGGCTCACGCCAAGCGTACTGCCGCCGAAGAAAAAATCTGGGAGATTGTCACAGCGGGGGTGATTGAGCCTGTGGTCGGCGCCAGCTATACTTCTCCGAAAAAAAGACGGCTCGTGGAGGTTCTGCGTGAACTACCGCAAGGTCAATGAGGTCACCTGGAAAGATTCCTACCCCCTGCCGAGGATAGACGACGCCCTGGACTACATCACCGGGTCGACCTGGTTCAGCTCCCTGGACCTCCGCTGCGGCTACTGGCAGGTACCGCTCGCTCCCGATGCTCGACCGAAGACGGCCTTTTCCATCGGCCAGGGCCTCTGGCAGTTTACTGTCATGCCCTTTGGCCTGTGCAATGCCCCGGCAACTTTCGAGACGCTGATGGAGAAGGTGCTGGCATCGGTCCTGTGGAACCAGTGTGTGCTGTATCTGGACGACCTGCTGGTTCATGCCAGGTGTTTCGACCAGGCCTTGACGAACCTCCAGGCGGTGCTGGCCTGCATCCGCCGTGCTGGCCTGAGGCTCAACCCCCGCAAGTGCGAGCTCCTGCGGCGGGAGGTGACATGTTGTTGGACAGCGAGGGGTGGCTACAGACCCAGGTAAGGTCGCCGCAGTGAGGGGCTGGCCAACTCCCCGCACCGTCGCAGAGCTGCGCAGCTTCGTATTATCGGTTGGCTTCGTATTATCGGAGGTTCGTCCAGGACTTTGCCAGCATCGCTCCCCCACTGCACTGCCTCACCAACAAGGGCCACCGCTTTGACTTGGACTCGGGCTTTCGGCCGGTTAAGTGAAGCTCTGGTGGGGGCCCCCGTGCTGGCCTACCCCGACCCGCGGTTACCGTATGTCCTAGATACCGACGCGAGTGACTCGGGGGTTGGGCGCGGTGTTGGCGCAGGAGGGGCCAGATGGGGAGCGTGTAGTTGCCTACTGCAGTTGGGCTTTGAATAAGGCTTAACGTAACTACTGGATGGAGTACCGAAAACTTGAAAAAGCTCTCGCAGTTAAATTCTTTTTAATGTTTTTAATGTTCTTTTTCTTTTTGTTTTGAAGTTGTTTCATTTGTTTGTTTGTTTTACAGTTTTCAGTGGGTTTGTAATGTTGTATAGGGGCTGAATTACTTTGTTCCATCCAAATTCCATTATGTGAATTTATGCTTTTTTAATATAAGCATTAACAATACAAGGCGTGCTCAAAAACTGTTACTTATTAGCTTAAGAAGCGGCAGTGTTTTGACAAAGTGTGGTATTCGAACAGTAAATGCTGAAGTGTTTAATACTTTCTTGAGAGCAGATCTCCCTCGATTTAGACAAACTCTTGTTCGGCCGATGATTTCAGATCAAAATCTGAATCAAGTGGAAAGAAAGCTGAATTACGCAAAGGTCATATAAGGCACTGGGTATCAGTGGGTACACCATCAGGTCCTGCTAGGAGGATTGGGAGGATCAAATTGACACAGAGGGACCCAATGTGGGGGCTGAACCCACAGTTCTGAGATTAAGAGATTCATGCTCTATCGACCGCGCCTATATAAATCTTGTGCTACAGCAGTAATGTTTCTGGGTGTGGATGAACATGACATAATAGGCTGACAGTAGGAACACGTGGCCCACAGGCAGTGATAGTATCACTATCACATTTGGCTGCAGTATATTGTGTTGAGAGCAGCAATAACTTTCCTGCAGAGATGGGAGTGCCTTTAATACAGCTCTTTCAATTGGACAGAGTAACAGGAACCGACCTAAAGTTTCGGCTGTGAATCCATCTCCACATGGGGAAAAGAGACAGTAAAATAGCGATGAAGAAACAGAAAGAATTGTGCTCGCTGCAAAGTAGGAAAGAGGTGGTCAGACACATAAAACAGCTTGGTGATAATTTGCAGCGACAGTTTTATGTTATTTAGTACACAGATTTCTCTTCATGTTCCTTAAGATGTGTAATTTGTATGATGGTTGTATGAGAACAGTTTCTTCTAAAGTCCTGTCAATTGACAGTGGAGAGCTAGCTGGTGCACATCTTCAAGAAGACTTTCTTTAAGGCGATTACAAGTTTCTTGAACAAATCTGTGTCATATTTTTAAAATAATTTAGCTAATGAGCAACGAGAGTATAAATGAACTCTCCCACCCTCCATTCAAAGATAAAACTCCATGTGCGAGTCTAAGTTTCTTTGTAGCTACTGATGTTTGTCATTATTGGACATTCCCGGTGATATTGACTAAGGAGCTCAATTTTTACGTGTTGTAGTTTAACATGTGCAAAACATTTATATCCACTGCAAATATCGGCAAGGTCAGTGATATTCTCAACAATGTGTGCCATTGCAATTCATGCCATACGTTTTCCCAATGTATTCTGACATGCCAAGATCAGAGGGTCATATTTAAAAAACTGGTGCATTAAAATTTTTTGTACTTCAGGATTTTGATAGTCTGTTACATTGTCTTTCACACGTCGGTGTCAGAACTGTGAGACATTTTCATAATCGGGGGGAAGGCCGTAGCAATAAGCAGAAAGTGCAATCACCCTTTCCCAGTGTAAGTCCGTGTTGTGATGAGTTTCTAAAATTGGTTTGCGATTTTCTGAAATATATTCCATACAAAAATATAATTTGGACAGCCGCTATTTATTTGGATATTCCCTTTCACTGAAGATGTCTACAGTATTCCAGCCGGATTAGTACTGATCGACGAGAGCCATCTACAGGCGAAAGGCGACATAACATAACAGCAGCAGCATTTAAGGTGGAACGAAAAACGCGAATAAGAAGCTGGCGAATAAGAAGCCAACTTCAGCCTCGTAGCAGACCCTGGGAGGCACGCTCAAAATAATCATCTTTCCCAGTACTTCAGAGTCATATTTAGAGCGCTTTACTGCAATTTTATGTGATCGATGGAAGATGTGAAGCCATAGAGCCTGTACTGCGCTTTCACATTGAAATTGAAGCCATTTCTTATGCTTTCTCTCAGTGTCGGGGCTGCAATTGCGTGTAAAGGAGGCGACTTGAAAATGAAACGTGTAATCACCTTACAGAGGGTCTTCACGACGGGGTGCGTCAGCTAGTTTTCCATTATTGTCAATTTACTGGACTTCTGAAGAAACCTATCGACATCGAAAATACAAACTGCACAGCTTAAGGCACATGAAGAGAAATCCGTGTGCTGATTGACTCAAAAATGTCGCTACAAATAATCCGCCGGGTTGATTTACTTGTCCGACCACCTCCCTCCGTCCCTCTTTGCTGTTAGCACAATTCTTCCACTTTCTTTTCTTGTATTTTCCTTGCTATTTTACTGTTGCTTTTCCCCATGAGGAGATGGATCCACAACCGAAACCGTTTTCACCCTGTGTTTCTGCAGCGTCAGTCTGTATGAGAAGCACAGCTCCAGTGGCGCAATCGGTCAGCGCGCGGTACTTATATAACAGTGCACAGCGGAGTCATGCCGAGGCTGTGAGTTCGAGCCTCACCTGGAGCAGTATAGCCTGTCTTTAGCTACTGAAAGCAACTGTCGAGTTTAGATACTCTTAGGTATTTGATGGAGATAAATTAACATCAAACGAACAAGTAAAGGTAAAGGTTTATTTCGAGTCACGATCAAAGAAGGCTCCACAGCTGAAACATTGTTTCCTTCTCTTTTCAGCATGGAATAAACCTATACTTTTCCCTTTGCAGCATGCCCACGCATGCTGACGCAGCTCCCTACTTAAATTACTATCAGCTGTGTACTGTAATATGATTTGACTCCACGCTTGTGTTTCTCGGGAGACAGCAGAAATATTGAGGATTTGCGGCTACAGAAAATAATGTGAACTTTACAGGCAAAAGTAAGGTTACGTTAAAGAAACAAAAACTTATTGTCACCCTTTTCAACTTGATTATTTAAGACATTTGTTCGGAATAGTATATCTTCTCGTGTCTGTGGCTGTTGTCCTACAATAACGGTGGTGAAATAGCAGGAATGTGCAGAAAGAATCGGAGATAGAACAGAAGACTCATCTAGTCGATAGTAAGGTTGTGTAGGACCTCACACACGTCGATGTCAGTGTTGAGTAGTGTGGTTTAAATCTTCTTCACGAACCAGAAAGGAGTAGAAACCTAAAGTCTTCTGATCCGTAATCAGACACGTTATCTATTGTGCCATTGGCGTTTGCATCGCGTTCCCATACAGCACCACATTCAGTTCAGAGCCGCTACTATTCATGTGTTTTGTACGTGTGTCTTATTACTACGTCTTTCATTATGTCTGGTTTAAAATAATGTATCTTTAAAACAGACAAAGGGTTTATGAGTCTCCCTGAAATTCACACACGAAGAATAAAAGATATCACGTTTAAAAAGAACACAGAGATGCCGGCGATAGAAAACGGAGCGTCTTAAGTGCGCGCTATCACTGAACTAAACTCCCGATCGGTAAGTTTGTCGGCGGCTTTTTAATTGTGTTAGGAAGAGCAAACAGTCCACAGTGTACATTTTAAAGGTCTAAGCAAAACAATCAGACGTGAGGATTATTCAGAACAGGAGCCTCTACTTCTTTGTATACTGAGTTTTCGGGTGAATGTCAAAGTGAAAGACAAATGAGCAATTTTCACTTTTTGATTAAGGAACAAGAAAACACCATCCTTCAAACTGGATTCAGACCTGGGATATAAGAAATACTCGCTGCTTTTTCTACAGTCTTAAGAGCTAGCAACTGAGCTATCGAGAGGTCGGAAAGTAAATGTTTTGTCACACGCGTAGCCCAATGCAGTGTAGTGTTCCTCTTTATTTAAATCCCAGTTCGACATCAAAATACTCACTCCCATAGTCTCGTTTAGTAGAAGAAATGGACCAGGCTTCTACTGTATAAACGTCCAGAGTTCTTATAAAACATTTGAAGGGATATCAGTGCAGGAGGAAATTGACTCTTTTTCTAGTGGGATCAGGATCACATAAAACCTTTCGTTTGGATTGAGAAGAGGATCATGGTGACACTCAAAACATACTAACCTTTGCTTCTTTCGAGGACGAATGGATTATTGAGCTGCGAACATCGGTTCAAATCAAATCTCTCCAACTGCAGTTGCTTCTTTGAGAGTTTCTCCAAATCTTTCAACTGAACGTCAATATCGAGGGATATTGACGGTAAAATCTTACGGATTTTGGTTTTCTTTTGATCGAAATTGTATTAAAATTCGAGCCTCTTTCACAGTTGTATAATACTTTCCCCTGCATCCTCAGATTAAAATTCTAAATACCACAAAGTTACAATATATGGAATAGCATTAATTTTTAACTGTTTTTTAAAATTTGCATTTATTTAGAGCTACATTTAGTGCCAGGTAAAGATAACATTGTTTATATTGATGGGATATAAATGTACGATGAATTTATGAGCTAAAAGGTGTACGCAGGTGCCTTTTGCGTACTTTAATCAAAGACAATAAATAACTTTCACTCAGACGTTGATCAGAAGCTCAATAAATGACGAAGCAGAGGCTCCTGTTCCGAATTCCCCTCACGTCTGATGGTCGTGTTCTGATCAAGATCAATCTAAATTGGTACAAGGGATTTGAACAAATCTGGTCTTTAAGTTCAGGGACTGCTCTGTCTGCTTTGTAATTCAAAAATAGATACAAATGTCAAGTTTTTTATAGATAAAGTGTTGTCTGTTTTCAAAAGTTAGGTACTTAATTGACTTTATGATTTGGTTTTGATTTTGAATCGTTATATTATTAAGTTTGTGCTTTCTCTGTTTTTATCGTATTGTGAAGTTATTTTTTAAACAAACGCTTACAAAGGCAAACAGGGCACACAGTACAAGCTACTGTGCACTTTTGGGAGTATACCAGGTTCGATATAAAATCGCAAAAATGTAAAAGGAGAAAATACCCCAGACTGCGTGTAAAGCCCTCCTTGAGGTATGCTTTCAAAATAGCTGCACCAGGCACTTGGACACAGATAAACACAGGGATTTAAAATTCAGGAATATGAATGGTCAATTGCTTACAGTTGGTTTTTTTACGTTTCGTATTTAGCGATTTGTGTATAAATCTTTTAACAATTCATTAAAATGCTAACAATATGTAAAATAAAAACAACAGCACCGTTAAATGCCGGGGAGATGGGCAGTTTTTTTTTTTACAATCAGATTCCAATCTCTAATGCTGTGTGTGAGAGCTGTGTGTGAGAGCTTACTGTACATAACGTTCCTTTTCTCACATTTTCTGACAACTATTTTTTCTGACCAAAGGGGCACCCTGTCAAGATGTGAGTCGCTCTTGAATCAGAGCTGGGTGACACGGGCTTCTTTTCTGATATAGTTGTACGAGAAGCAGGAGGAATCGCTTCACTCGTATGAAGCATGAGCTGAATCAGGAGTGAGACATTTCGTGTGTTTGTGCATATGTCAACGCCTGACCTACATCGTAAAACTAAAACTAAATTAAAAACTAACATTAAGTTGTCAGAGACATTCATTTATATACAAACATTACTTGTTTCTTTGCAGATATGCATGCTGAAGTAGCTACCCACCTGAATATATTAAACGTTTCATCTATACAATCAACATAGTGTTCTCCTGAATAACTACTCGAAAGAAGCCGCAGCTCAGGTGTTAGAGAGATTTGAAATCAGATCGATGGATTTAGAGTCCAGACTGCTAACCGACAGCTGACACAGGTCTTTTACAGAACTGTTTTGATTTTTTCTACTTTGTCCCCGTGACGTCATTGTCCTGCTCGCAGCCGAGCCCGACACACGGTACCATCTGGTTTCTGTCGCTGGACGCTCACCCTGCGGTCCATGTGGGTCCTCATGCCCCAGTATAATGACGGGGACACTAAACTGTAAACAGGTGCCGTCCGTCGGCTGAGAAGTAAAACTGAGGTCCTGACTCTCTCTGGCCTTTAAAAATCCCAGGTCGTCTCTTGAAAGAGTAGGGGTGTAACCCCGGCATCCTGGCCCAATTTTCCATTGGCCCTTACCAGTCATGGCCTCCTAATAATCCCCATCTATGAACTGGCTTCATTACTCTGCTCTCCTCCCCACTGATTGTTGATGTGTGGTGAGCATTTTGGCACAGTATGGCTGCCGTTGCATCATCCAGGTGGGGCTGCACATTGGTGGCGGTAGTGGGATTCCCCATTACCTGTAAAGCGCTTTGAGTGGAGTGTCCAGAAAAGCGCTATATAAGTGTAAGTGATAATAATAATTATTATTATTATGTAAATTGCAATAAAAATAGAATATTTGATTCAAAATCGATTAATGTAAAAACTGATAAAGCTAATGCTTTTTTCAGGGCTATATCTACTTTTTTTAAAAAAGAGAAGTCTGTCGCGATTGTGAAATTTGGAGAAGATGCACCAGCGGGTGCCTTCACATCTCCAGCTTCAGTCTCGCCTCTAGCTGCGAGAAGGTTAAAAGCACACAAGTGATCTGTAGACGATGTTTGGGGAAGAGATAATTCTGTTTTCAGCACAGAGAGTGAGAATGAGCTCAGTCCGGCTCCAAGCAGAATCCATTCTGGTTTGGTTACTGTTAGACTGTGCGTCTGAGGCTCTTTGGATCGCAATGTGAAAAAAAACAATTCCTCACATCGAGAGGAAGGGAAGATATCATGTTTAAAAAATCAGAACCGAAGACTTGGATCCGGGGCCTCATACTTATCAAATTATTAAAATAATAGTTATTAAAATATCAGATTGTGTTTCTGCAACATTTCGTGCACAGTACGCCATTTTATCTAAAAATAAAACAACAGCCACAACAAGGGCTTTACACGCAGTCTGGGGTATTTTCCCCTTTTATATTTTTGCCACTTTATATCGAACCTGTTATACTCCCAAAAGTGCACAGTAGATTGTACTTAATAAAAATGTACAATTCACCGCTGGTATAAACAGATGTGTGCCGTGTCTGCCTTTGTAAGCATTTGTTTAAAAAATAAGTTCACAATACGATAAAAACACAGAAAGCACAAAGTTAATAATACAACGATACAAAATCAATACCAAATCATAAAGCCAATTAAGTAGCTATCCTTTGAAAACAGAGAACACCTTTATATCTACAAAAAACTTGACATTTGCATTACAAAATGTGTTTTTGAATTACAAAGCAGACAGAGTACTCCCTTAATTCATAGATCAGATCTTGGCCAAAACAAGACAATCAGACGGGAGCTGAATTCGGAACAGGAGCCTCTGCTTCGTCGTTTATTGAGCTTTTGATCAACGACTGAATTACACAGATTCACTATTTTAACTCTTTGATTAAAATACACAAAAGGAACTTTCCTTCAAGCCAGAGTCAAACCAACAACCTAAGGATTCCCAAGTGTTTCCACTAGAGTTCCCCACTCTACCAACTGAGCTATCAGGAGTTGCTCTCTGGCACATACTGCCCAATGTAGTGAAATGTTCCGGATGAGTAAAATCCCAGATCGGCATTGTTTCCAACTCGTTTCCTTAGTATTTTTTACCTTGAATTTAAGCCACAAACCAGGATTCTACTGTATAAACTTCTGGGGATATTAAAACATGTTTGATGGGGCATCAATCATTCCAGGCGGAAATGTACTCCTTTTTTTTTCTTGGGGGAAATGAGGAACAAAACTAAATGCCATTCTGTGTTTCTTAGAAGCATTATCACAGCTAATGCATGTAATGCCTTTAGTATGTGAAGGTGAGAGTTCAGTTATGCCAGGGAGTAAAGAGAACAGAAATTTAGAAAATTCATATTTAAATAGATTGCAAATCTTCAAAGTGTTCTGTCACTGCAAAATTATTACAGGGGTCTACCAGCTGCGATACGTGCTTGTTTTGGGACTATTTCCAATAAGTATCGCATTCGCAGTAATTGTGTGTCCTTACTGGTATCTTTTAAACTGTGAGGGACATTCGGTTATATAGTCATTATCCGATTTTAACGTGTCGTGCATTTTAATTTACTGAACATATAAATTGAAACGTTCTGAGTCAGAGCCCCTGCACTTCGTGCTAATTAGAACCACAACAATGCTCCCGTGTCCTGAGCACCACACTGAGCACACGTTCAGCTGGGCTCTGACTTTGTTCAGTACGACTTCTTGTTGCAGTTGAGCTCAGAGCTAGAGCTGATCTCCATATTCTACCGCACTAAGTACTTCGAAAGTTAGTCCACAGTACACACTTTTAAGTGGAGTCAGGTTTTTAAAAAATTAAACCAGCGCCCTGTCACAGAAAAGTACCCCGGTTTCCCGCGAAACAAGCGTAGGTACTCAGCACTATACTAACGAGGAGCGCTTATTCACAGCTGAGCGTGAGCTCTGTTTACTGTCAGCAGACATTTCCTCATTTCCAATGACGTTTTCGCCTGCTCTCAGCTTTTTAAAGACGGTCATAAACGCTCATGAAGTAATTCATGTCAGTTTGAAGTCTGTTTCTGTTGTCTCGGCTCTTGACGAAGAAAAGCCGTACCTGGGAGACTCCCTCTCTGAAGAAGTTTGCCGTCACCCTGCAAGGGAGAAGAGCCATCAATCACTGAGACAATTAACATTAAACACGTGAAATGCGAGATGTTTTGATTTTTTTCCCACTTAAGGCTTCTATCGTTTCTACTCGAACGAGAAAAGCTTTTCATCAGAAGTGGGATTTGAACAAACGTCTCCAAGAGAAACTGCTAACTGAACTCAACGCCTTTGACAACGAGCCTTCCTGCCTGTGGTTATTGTATTGAATTATATGTTTTATTTATTTCATAGAGGAAACTTGTACGAGCAAATGTAAAGTTTAGAGAAACTTTAAATAAAAAAATAAAAACGATCAGAAATCAAAAGTGCTTATTTTGCGGATCAGTACTGTATATTCCGATACCGGTGGTTCTGCAGAAGAAATAAGCCGAACTCCAAACACTGTTGCCATTACGGCTACTCTGGCTGCAGCTGCTTTAAGATCTACTCAGCGGGCACAGAAAGTTGAAGGAGGTCAGACTGGTTTGCGCTGTCTAAATAACAGTGTGCGAATTTAAACCTATTTAAATAAGATTATTTACAATGTAATACATGCTCCAAAAGCGTTAATACTGCACTGGCTGCTATTTGAAACGCCTTCATAAATGACGCGTAATAGAGATTGATGCAGTTGGCTTTTATGCTTCACAATACATTGGAATCAGGAAAGTATACTGTATTGTAATCAGGAAAATAAATCAATTATTAATATCCAATACAACGTCTGTTCTTAAAAATGATAGCTGTTTTACACTGACGTCGCTCTTTATGAGATAATCCAGATTGTGAAGACGACTGCACCCTAGCAGATCAAAATATTACACGAAGGCTGTAAAGCACGCTCTGAATTGATCCGAATATTTAATTTCCGCGATCCGTTTAGGCTACAACAGGCAACTTGGCGCTTCTCCAGCAAACCATTTCTCAGTTTTGTGAATTACTTGTGCTTCCAGCACACTAACACTTGCAGCTTGTCAGGATGGCCGAGTGGTCTAATTCGCCAGATTTAAGGGCTCGTGTTTTTCCATTGCTTGGGTGTTTTGGTCTCTGAATAGAGGCGTGGGTTCAAATCCCACTCTGACAGCTACTGTCTTTTCCCTGCCTTGCGTTTTTCCTGTCTTCTTGTGCTCGCTGACAACGACAGGAAGAGGAAAACGGAGAAACCGGCTTGGGGGCACATGATGGGCAGGGAAATACTTCTTGAACACTTATGTGATCAGCAGAAAGTCAAATAGGCTTCGATGTCTGCCTTAAGAACTGTTTGGGCTGCCTGTAATCGAGGAAAGATTAACTGCAAAGTATGCATTCAAATGTGAAAGACCGAAATAGAAAACCAGAGAAAGACTTATTAAAAGAAACATTGTTTTCCTTGCGGTTTCTCCTGTATTTCACTGGCTGGAGACACTGTGTCCGGGCTCAGCGGTTATATAAGAAAAGACACAGGCGCGGTTCAGGGTTCTGCGCTCCCCGTGCGGAATGCGCGTCTCTTCTCTCCTTTAATACCTTCATACACTCCTCTCAAACCATAGCAAATTCCCGGAATATTTCGGTTTTACCTATTTCACAGGTAGTGGGTCTTTCTTTCCGAGATCACAGGTAGAAACAATAAACACGCTGAAAACAGGAAGGTATTCCTGATCGTAGGCGAAGATGTGCAAAAATAAATTTCCTAAAATCCAATACGGTCTAGTCCCGTTCAGGTACTATTCTGATGTAGATGAATATTTTTGGCACAGCTGTTACAACAAACAGGCAAATAAACTTTTTTTATTATTTCATTCGAGCTGTAGTTTTGAAAATGTTTTTTTTTTCCATTCACTAAATAATACAAAACACAAACCCACCATAAACGTCTGACCATTGATATTCCTGAATTATAAGCTCGTACACACGTACCGCGAAATTCGTGCAAGAGTCACAGCTGGGAGGCAGTTCAACGAATATGATGCCTTTCAGGGGCCGAGTATTAGACACGCCTTATCGTGCAGAGATTATTCTTCCTCTACCGCAGTCTTTGCCTCGGACCACCCCTCTTGGCACATTAGCACTTTTAATTTTCGATTTTCTATATAGAACACCAAATATCTTGAGGAAGTCTGTCAAGCAAAGACTGCTGGATAATTGATGTGCAAACGTAGGTTCAAAATCAACATCCTCTGCTATTGCCGTTGATTCTTTGAGAGTTTCTTCAAGTTCTTCATCTGACCTTCAGTATCGAGGGATATTGAGCATAATACCGTACTATTTGTAGCTTTCTTTTGATCGCCCGTTTTATTAAAATGCCAGCCTCTTTTACAGTTATTTAGATGTTTGGCAAGGTGTAATAGCCCCCCTCGCATCCTCAGCTAAAATATTTTAAAAGTACAACAAAATTACATTATATTGAACAGCGTTTATGTTAACATTTATATTCAAATTAAAGTAAATATACGAAAATATTAAAATACAACTTCGGCGATCTGTCGTTTTTGCTTGTCAAGTTCTCAAACAATTTTGCTATGTATTTTAAATTACTTTAGCTGAAGATGCAACGGGAGCATTCCCGCCACCCACTGGAACCTATAATTCCATGGGTGAATACTAACTGCTTGGAAGTTGCCAATGTCCGTAATTATTGGAAATTCCCGGTAATGTTGTTCTACATGTTGTTTTACATGTTCTGTAAAACAAGACAGGAAAAAAAGTTACCGCTGCAATTCGGATCCAGGATCTCCTCTTTATGAAACAGGTGTTTTAACCAGCTTTACCACAGCGCCGGCAGAACACTATTCTTATACAGGTGGATACCCACCCTCAAACCTTTGTTCTCCCGCTACTTTACCTTTGCCTACTGTCCTGTCTCTCTCACACCTGAAGAAGGCTCCACGGCCGAAACGTTGTTGTCTCTTTCTTCTTTTTTCCAGCATGGAATAAACCTATTACCTATTCTTATACAGCCGCTTGGACACACCGCTCTGAGACATCTGAGGTCGATGTGCGCTGAGCCTGGTCGCCGACCAAAATCATGCCCAAGTGTAGATGGCTTTCGTGACGAGGTGGCCGAGTGGTTAAGGCGATGGATTGCTAATCCCTTGTGCTCTGCACGCGTGTCCCATCCTTGTCGGTTTATGTCTTCAACTTGTGATCCGTTTCTAAGTCGGACTTGCTTTCTTTAGCTACTGTAGTAGAGCAGTAATATTTCTAGCGTTGGCTGAACATGGCTTACAGCAGTAGCTGACAGATATAGTCTCTTAATAGGTTAAATTTATGCTTTGTACTGCTTTCACCTGATATTAATAGTAGTCCTGATGAACGATTTAGGGACATGGCGCATCTTGAAAATGTTCTTGTTAATTTCAGTTTGGAAAAAATGCACTCACCAGAAGCAGAAACTGGTCGTATCTGCAAAATGCGCAATGCAATAGCAATGTCTTGCTATGAGTCCTTACCTGTTACAGGAGGCGTTGTAGGACTTTTTAGCTCAGAAAAAGCTATCAATTCATCTTACATTTCTACTCCATCAATATTAGCAATGTTATCTTTACTAAGCTCTAAATATAGCTCTAATTAAATGCAAATTTTAAAATACATTTTAAAATAAATGCTATTCCATATATTGTAACTTTGTGGTATTTAGAATTTTTATCTGAGGATGCAAGGGAAAGTATTATACAAATGTGAAAGAGGCTTGTATTTTAATACAATTTTCGATCAAAAGAAAACCAAAACCCGTATGATATTACTGTCAATATCCCTTGATATCAACGTTCAGTTGAAAGATTTGAAGAAACTCTCAAACAAGCAACTGCAGTAGCAGAGAGTTTTGATTTGAACCGATGCTTGCAGCTCAATACTCCATTCGTCCTTGAAAGAAGCAAAGACAGGGATGTTTTGAGTGTCTCCATGATCCTCTTCTCAATCCAAAAGAAAGGTTTTATATGATCCTGATACTACTAGAAAAAGGGTCAATTTCCGCCTGCACTGATGTCCCTTCAAACGTTTTACGTTAAGAACTCTGGACGTTTATACAGTGGAAGCCTGGTCCATTTCTTCTTCTGAACGAGACTATGGGAGTGAGTATTTTGATGTCGAACTGGGATTTAAATAAAGAGGAACACTAAACTACATTGGGCTACACGTGTGACAAAGCGTTTACTTTTCGACCTCTCGATAGCTCAGTTACTAGATCTTAAGACTGTAAACAAAAACAGCGGGCATTTCTTATGTCCCTGGTTTGAATCCAGCTCGAAGGATGGTGTTTTCTTGTTCCTTAATCAAAAAGGGAAAATTGCGAATTTGTCTTTCATTTTGACGTTCACCTGAAAGCTCAGTATACAAAGAAGTAGAGGCTCCTGTTCTGAATAATCCTCACGTCTGACTGTTTTGCTTAGACCTTTAAAATGTACACTGTGGACTGTTTGCTCTTCCTAACACAATTAAAAAGCCGCCGACAAACTTACCGATCGGGAGTTTAGTTCAGTGATAGCGCGCACTTAAGACGCTCCGTTTTCTATCGCCGGCATCTCTGTATTCTTTTTAAACGCGATATCTTTTATTCTTCGTGTGTGAATTTCAGGGAGACTCATAAACTCTTTGTCTGTTTTAAAGATATATTATTTTAAACCAGACATAATGAAAGACGTAGTAACTAGACACACGTACAAAACAGATGAATAGTAGCGGCTCTGAACTGAATGTGGTGCTGTATGGGAACGCGATGCAAACGCCAATGGCACAATAGATAACGTGTCTGATTACGGATCAGAAGACTTTAGGTTTCTACTCCTTCCTGGTTCGTGAAGAAGCTTTTAAACCACGCTACTCAACACTGACATCGTAGTGTGTGCGGTCCTACACAACCTTACTATCGACTGGATGAGTCTTCTGTTCAATCTCCGATTCTTTCCGCACATTCCTGCTATTTCACCACCGTTATTGTAGGATAACAGCCACAGACACGAGAAGATATACTATTCCGAACAAATGTCTTAAAAAATCACGTTAAAAAGGGTGACAATTAGTTTTTGTTTCTTTAACGTAACCTTACTTTTGCCTGTAAAGTTCACATTATTTTCTGTAGCCGCAAATCCCCAATATTTCTGCTGTCTCCCGAGAAACACAAGCGTGGAGTCAAATCATATTAAATAACACAACACATCTATTAATTTAACACCCAGATGTGACAGAACACATGTAAGACTTACACACAGCTTTTAATATGCTATAGTGAATTTGCAAGTGTCCTGGGGAGGGAAGAGAACTGATATTAAGGAAATGCATATTTAAAGGGGATGTAAGTCTTAAATGTGTTTTGTCACATCTGGGTGTTAACTGAATAATTTTTTAGCATTATTTATTGTGTTTTGACTCTATACTTGTGTTTCTCAGGAGACAGCAGAAATATTGATGTTTACATTTATTTTCACATTCCCGGTGATATTGACTTAGGTACTCAACTATTTACTCGTAGTTTGACTCGTGTCAAAAGTTGAAAATCTCTGCAAACATCAAGATGGCTAAGGACGTGGAAAGAAACTCAATCACATTTAGAGAAGGTAATGTTTAGATCGGATTAATTCGAAGTGTGTCTCTGCGTGCGTTTGATCTACCAACGTTGTGTTTAACTGAAGGACACCCTGAGTGTGGCATAGAAACTAACACATGTCGTATTTTTTCTACATTCACAGATTTTTGGCTAAAGTAAAAACAAATCGTTGTCATTTTCTTGCCAGCTGGCAGTAATTCTTTTGCATTGATAAGAAAGATGAGCACTTTATCTTCCGCAATGTGTGGATTTCTTGAAAAATAAGCTGTGCCAAAAATGAAATGAACACTTCTTTTAAACATAATGCAGAAGCATGTTGTCTATACCAATAAACGGTGCGAGAAGACAGGAAGAAAAGCACCGTTGGGATTTGAACCCAGGATTTCCTGTTTATTAGACAGGAGCTTTAACCAACTAAGCCACAACGACGGCGAAGCAGTATCCTTTTACAGCCAATTGCACACACCGCTCTGTCACATCTTCGTTCGGTGTGCGGTGAGCCTGCTCGCTGAGCATGTTGAGAAAGGATGTGAAATGGCTTTTATCCGGCAATTTCATTACCAAGGAGCTCAATATGCTTTTGATGATCTACAGGGTGTCCAGTGCAACACAGGCGATGGACTGCTAGGATTTGGAGCCAGGATTTCCCGTTAACTAGACAAGTACTTTAACCAACTAAGCCACGGCGCCGGCAGAATTCTCCTCTTTTACTGCCACTTGGACACACCGCTCTGAGACACCTGCGTTCAGTAAGCGCTGAGTCGGCTGGCTGAGCACGTTCCCTCCTTTACATTCAATAGGAGCCCCGACACGAAGAGAAATGGCTTTTATTGTGCACTTTTCATGTCCAATGCGCTTGACATCTCCCAAGGGCGACAAAGTTCATTTACGACACTTTTCCTTTCTTTCTTTCTTCTTTCTGTACTCTTTGATGAAACAAAACGAGAAATCATGTAAGGGAAAATGTCTTTTTTCATGGAGAAAACATGCACCAGGAAATGTTGTGTTTAGAAGAAGTGAGTTAACATGAAAAGTGACCTAACTTACCGGAGCAAATGCTCACCTAGCAAGATCTGCTTTACTACTAGAGAGAAGTAGAGTGAAAGACGTGATCATTTCACGCCGTTGTGGAACAAAATTCCTTTTTTCTTGGAATTCTAAATCAATCCACATAAAGGCTTTGTCTGCTTAAAAGTGATGATTTTTAAAAACTGATAAAAATGTAGAAAACACGTTTCTCACGTAGAAATTTAAGATGGGGGTGGGGTATTACTAGTAGCGGCGCTGAACTCACCATGGTGCAATTCAGTTACGTGGCGGGCTAGTGGTTTAATGGATAACGCGTCTGATTTCGGTTTATAAGATTGTCGATTTGACTTCTACCGGGGTTGTGTGATTTAAATCAGGCTCCTCAGAAATAGATGTCCGTTATGTAAATGAACCGCACCTGAAAGCAAACGTTGGGTCTGGGTTCCTTTCTTTCCTGCATGAAATAGCAAATCGTTACAAAAAAAACACCAACTAATGTCCAATAGTCCAATAGTTAGTTATTTAAGTAAACATGAATATACTGTAAGGTCTTGGTACATGGGAGTGGATTTCAACCACAATTAAAAAAGGGCAAATTATAATTACAGGCTTCAGACACTTTTTCATACAAAAGTGACCAAACACTCCCTAACTTTCAGGTTTGCTTGAACCTGTAACAAAAAAGCGGTCTGAAACTTCCATTCTCTGATGTCACTTTCTCTAAAGTCAGACGTGATGTTTCGCGGACGTGCAGTGTGCCTTTTCTCTTGTCGTGTTCAAGATGAAACGCTGCATAAGCTCCTGACTGCGTGGTCTGTACTGTTCTGTTATTTCGTTCAGATTACCTATGTGGTGTACAAATAATACTGAACAGCATGGTGTAATTTCCGGGTTTGGCACCAGCAACACCTGCAAACCCATCAGCTGACCTCGACGTGATTTGAACACGCAACCTTCTGATCTGGAATCAGACGCGCTACCGTTGCGCCACGAGATCACTCGCTACACGTGCTTTTAATTCCCCCAAAGAGAAAAATCAGCGTCCCTGAAAATTTTTTTGTTCATTCTCTCCTGTGAGGAACACCGCAACGAGGGTCTCTTCTTCCCAGACCACAGATTATTCTTCCTGCTCGGCTCTCACACAGGGAGCAGACACACCGTCTCCACTAATGTGTTTACTACATCTATAGATCTGACCCCCTACAGCCCCGATATTCCTGGACAGGATATTTACCACCAGCCTCGTGAACTTCTCATCTTGACCTCTCCCAGGAGGAGCACAATTAACACAGAATCCCCTCTCCATTTAGCATTTATCAAATTGCGTGGATGCAGACATCACTCAGAATCACCTGTATGATTCTCCCAAATTCAGACTGGCTGTGCTTTCAAAAATGTATAGGTGACTAGCTTCCTAACAGTTTTAACAGCATTTGAAAAGGCTGTTGATGC